>NC_133312.1:17408282-17623038 GCF_012295235.1 Primulina huaijiensis
GCAACTAACTTTTACTTTCCCGCAACTAACTTATTAAATCATAAATTTCATTTAGGCAATAGCGTGGTTCTGCCGCTTGTTCTAAATGAAATATAATGATTTAATTTAACATTTATTTTATGCAGTTATATATTTATATAGTTATATATATAATCATAGGTACCATATATAAAATATCGGTGAATTCGGTATTTTCTATAGTGGGAACTATATTATATTAGGTGTGTGTTTAAATATTTTTATTTTCTTGGAACCATTATTTATGGTGGTTTCCTTTGTTTTACTTTTAGTTAAACAATATTGCATAAACCAAGAATAAATCCTCGAGCCTTGACAAAATTTATAATTTGTAAACTTCGTTCTTGCATTTGGTAATCTATAAATTAATAAATTTAAACTTAAAATAACCTATCTGTGGATCGATCTCGTACTTACGAAATATATTACTTGCAGACAACCTACACTTGGGTGAATTATAATTTAAGTAGTAGCAGGGCCTCATTTGGTTATGAGCCCACCGCGCTGCGCTCCGATTCATCTCATTTTCCTCCTCTTCCTCCCCCCCCCCCAGTCGTCTTCCCATCCATACTTCCAAAAAACCCAAAGCCCACCAGTCAAAACCTTCATCTTCTGACCCTTCCCGAGCTCTGAAAAAAAGCAAAGGTAAGGGCAAAGCCCGAGTTTCTTCCCCTCCTCAATCGGAAACCCCAGGAGTTCCTTGGTTCACCTCAATGAGCAGCACACTGCGCTCGGGGGCGGACGAGGAACTTAGGACCTTTGGCTCTATCCCTTCTATTTTTTCCATTTTGATTCTCGGTCCTTCTGATAGGGCCGATCAGCCTCCTTCTGGCTTTACCACTTTCTTCCGGGACCAAGTTAGAAATGGTCTCCGGTTCCCTATCCCTCCTTTCTATACCGAGGTTGCCAAGTTTTTTTATGTGCCTATTAACTAACTTCACCCTAACTCTTTCCGCATCATGGCCTCAGCCTATATTCTTTTCAAAATGAACAATCTCCTCATCACCTCCTTTGTTCTTCACTACTTCTTCATTTGCAGACTAGGAGACAATGCCTTCTCCCCGTCTGCCCGGCTAAATGCCATGTTCCTTGATGATATCCCTTCTTCTCATAAGGGATGGAAAGGACGATTCTTCTTTATCCAACTCCCCGGTCCTCTCCCTTGTTTGACCGGGTTTCTTCATTCTCTTCCCTCACAACCTGCCCTTCCCCAGGCCTACAAATTTGAGGAACCTTTCTTCCGAAGCCAGGAGCTGGTGGAGGGTCATAAATATTCTTCTTCCACCCTGATTTCTGACGAAAATTTGATCGCCTATGGGTTGAGTGCCCGGGCTGAAGACCCGACTGATCAGATAATCGACCAAGTGGCTGGTTCGGGTGCTCAACCGGTAATTCTCTTCCTTCCTGTACCTTATTTCAATTCGCACCTTTAAATTTTAATAACTGTGTTTGTTCTTTATGCAAATAAGATGCAGGAGGAACTCCTAAAGAAGTGGGAGGCTGAGAGGGTAGCCAAAGAAAAGAAAATGGCAGCCCGGAAAGCGATTGTTGAGAAGAAAAGACTGGCCGAAGAGGAGGCGGCTCGGCTGAAAGAGTCAGCCCGAGTAAACACTGAACAAGAACGGAAGGTGCACCGGGTAGAATCCCTAGACTCCGAAGACCACGTTCCTCTCCGCCAGAGGAAGCGAAAGGCTGTTACAAGCCCTGAGCTGATCTTGATTGAGGGTAACCAAGAAGGAGATCAAGGATCCTCCCGAGAAAAACAATCGACCACCCCTCCCCGCCAACATCCTACACAAGAGCCCTCCCAGGAGCCTCTCATTTCTACCCAGCCCGCTCGGGCTAACATCTTTTTGGAAGTAGCCACTCCCACTGGGCTCAAGATTTTCAAACAACTCCTCATCCCGGATGAGGATGCGCACCTAAGGAGCTCCCGGGCCACACCAAAACTCTTCGAAGGTTTTAACAAGATCCCGACAGTAAGTTGTTTTGCCTTGTCTCTCCTATTCTCGTTTTTGTTTACTAACTTCTTTTGCACAGGGCGTCCAGCTAATGATCTCGGCATTTGAAGAGGTAGCCACCACAGTCACCCTTTCCAATAACCAAGCCCGGCAATTCAAGGATATCCAAGAGTGACTTCAAGAGGAATTGTCCCAGGTTCGAGCCCTTCATGTAGACGAAGTGGCTGGCTTGCGTGCTGACCTGGATAAGGCCAACCAAGAGCTGGAGAAGGCCCGAGAAGATATCAAAAAAGTCCTCATCAGGGAGGAGAACCTTCAGGGACACTTCTTCGTCATGGAAGGCAAGAACAAATCCCTGATGGAGGGTATGGAAGAGAAAATGTCTCGGGCAAACACTACTGAGAGGGCCCTGGCTGAAGCCGAACAGAATAGGGAGCAATCGCAAACCTCCTTCCTCTTCTCCCCAGCGTTTAAGGAGACTGTAGAAGATCGGGCTTATCATCTATTCAAGACCGATTTTAATAAATGCCGGGAACAATTTGAAGAGTCCTGCCCAAAGATAAGGCAAATTTTCCTGACTTCGGACAGGCCATTGCACCACTCCCAAAGGATGGGGAAGAGGAGAAGGAAGACTCCCAAGACGAAGAAGAGCAGTCAGGGTCCGAGCAAATGGACTTAGAGTAGGGTTGTACTTGTTTTTTTTTCTTTTTTGTAATTTCCCTTGTAATTCTTGCCTTCGGGCTGTTTTAATGAAATTTTACTCCTCTCACCTTTTGTGCTTTAAATAATGCCTTGGTAACTTTTCAATACTCGGTTAATAGAACTGATCGTGACTAACAAATCACAAAAATTTCTAAGTGTTGACAATCAATCGGGAAGTTTAACAAGCATCCAAGACGTTGAAACTTAAACTTGAATAAGAATCCTTATAATTGCTCGTGTTGTAGACCCCTTAAGTCAGGATACAAAGCCTTAGATTTGTTTAAATAACCAGAGGGAGGAACCCTGGGCCAAGGATCATGTCCCGGGACTTGGGAATGATCAAGGTGTGGTGCCCTGAGCCAGGGTGTAGTGCCCTAGGCTTATAAATAACCAAGGTACGGAGCTTTGGACCGGTTATCATGTCCCGTGACTTAGGAATGGTCGAGGTGTGGTGTCTCGAGTCAGGGTGTAGTGCCCTGGGCTTATGAATAACAAAGGTACGGAGCCTTGGGCCGGAGATCATGTCCCGAGACTTGAGAATGATCGAGGTGTGGTGCCACGAGCCATGGTGTAGTGCCCTGAGCTTATGAATAACCAAGTTACGGAGCCTTGGGCCGGGGATCATGTCCCGAGACTTGAGAATGGTCGATGTGTGGTGCCCCGAGCTAGGGTGTAGTGCCTTGGGCTTATGAATAACCAAGGTACGGAGCCTTGGGCAGGGGATCATGTCCCGGGACTTGGGAATGGCTGAGGTGTGGTGCACCAAGCTAGGGTGTAGTGCCATGGGATTATGAATAACCAAGGTACGGAGCCTTGGGCTTATTTATTAACCGAGGCCTTGTATCTCTCGGGTTCAGATATAAAAACATTCATACACTTTCCGTGGCGAACATAACTTTCATTATATCTTCAAACAAATAATTACATCTGCCAAGCATAATACTTCTTTAAATGAAATACATTCCAGGGTCTTTTGAGAGAGCTTCCTTGAGCATCTTCAAGATAAAAAGCTCCCGAGCTAACCTTCCGGGTTATTTTGTAAGGCCCTTCCCACCGAGCTTCCAGTTTTCCAACATCTCCAGCTGGATTAACTTTCTTCATGACCAGATCTCCTATTTGAAATCTCGAATTCGAACTTTCTTGTTGTATGATTTCATAACCCGACTTCGGTAAGCTTCCATTCGAATCATTGCTTACTCTCTCTTTTCTTCTAAAGATCCAACTCCATTGCCCGATTTTGATCATTGTCATCCGGGTTAGATTCTACCCAAGCAGATGATTGTCCAATTTCAACTGGAAGAATGGCTTCAGAACCATATACCAGATTGAAAGGAGTTTCTTGAGTAGGTGTCCGGAGAGTAGTTCTGTATGCCCCGAGAACACTGGGCAATTCCTCCACCCAGTTTTTTCCTTTGCCCTGCAACCTAGTTTTCAAGGCTTGCACAATAATTCTATTCACAACCTCCTTTTGGCCATTAGTTTGAGGATAGGCAACAAAAGTGAAAGATTGAGTGATCTTCATTTCCCGACACCAAGATGTAATCTCTTTTCCCAGAAACTGTCTCCCATTGTCTGAGATAAGTTTCTTGGGGACCCCAAATCGGCATACTATATTCTTCCACAAAAATTTTAAAACTTCTTGCTCAGCAATCTTGGCTAAAGGCTTAGCTTCTACCTATTTAGAAAAATAATCCACAGCCACCAAAAGAAATTTCTTCTGAGCCCGTGCAACTGGAAAAGGACCCACAATGTCCATACCTCATTGATCAAAAGGGCAAAAAGGCCCAGATAGGCTTCATGGGAGTGGCCGAGCTGTGCTGAAAGTTAGAGTGATGCTGACATTCCTCATAAGCCTGGACCACTTGAGCAGAGTCCTGGCTAACAGCAGGCCACCAGAATCCAGCAAGCATTGCTTTCTTGGCCAATGCTACTCCTCCGAGATGCTCGCCACAACACCCTTCATGAATTTCTTGGATGACATAATCTACCTCCCTCACAGATAAGCACTTCAATAGGGGTCCCTGAAATGATCTCCTGTAAAAGACATTATTTAAGAGAACAAACCTCGGAGCTTGTCTCTTGATTTTTTGAGCTCGAGCTTTGTCTTCAGGCAATTCCTTGCTTACAATGAATTTGATCAGGAGTGTCATCCAAGAATCCTCTAGTGCTGGAAATGTTTCTTCTTCCATGGAGAGGACTAGCCGGGAAACATGCAATACTTCTCGGGTGCTGACTTCTGATAAAGAAGCGACCATTTTGGCCAGAGCATCTGCCTCCCCATTCTCGTCCTGGTGTATTTGTTCAATGCTCCAATCCATAAAAACTTCTGCCTAGGCTTTAATAAGCTGTAGATATTTAAGCATCATGTCATCCTTAGCTTCATAAACGCCCTTTATCTGCTGAGTAATTAGTTGTGAATCAGAGTACAAAATAATCCGGGAAGCTCCAACTTCCCGGGCAGCTCAGATACCAGCAAGAACATCTTCATACTCCGCTTCTTTATTAGTCACCCGAGAGTCAATTCTTAAAGCCAATTTAATCTTTTCTCCCGAGGAAGTTATTATTACCACTCCCACCCCACATCCAGTAAGGCTAGACGCCCCATCAACAAAAACTCTCCATACTTCCTCTTCATCAGGTTGAACCATCTCGGATAAAAAATCTAACAAGGCTTGTGCTTTGATGACAACCCGGGGCCTGTATTCAATATCATACTCCCCCAACTCCACTGTCCACTTGATCATCTTCCCGGATACTTTGAATGAGTCATAATCCACCCGAGAAGACTATTAGTGAGCACAATGATATGATGCGACAGGAAATAAGGCCACAGCTTCCTGGCAGTCATAACCAAAGCCGGGACTATCTTCTCTACCTCGCTATATCGGAGCTCGGGACCTCTTAAAGCATGGCTAACATAATAGACAGGCTTCTGATCAGAGCCTTCTTCCTTTATCAGTAATGAACTAACAACATATTCAGTAGTAGAGAGATAGACAAACAATTTTTCCCCGGGTTCTGGATTTACAAGAACAGAGAGCTCTGCTAAGTGATCTTTAAGATCCCGAAAGGCTTGTTCACACTTCTCGTCTCATCCAAACTGCTGGGCTTTCTACAAGACTTGGAAAAAAGGATAACTCTTATGTGCTGATCGGGATATAAATCGAGAAAGAGATGCAATCCTCTCGGTCAGCTTCTGCACTTCTTTGGTAGATCGAGAAGATGACATACTCAGCACAGACTTGACCTTCTCCTGATTCACCTCGATCCCCCGGTCTGTCACTACAAAACCCAAAAATTTCCACTCTTTACTCCAAAAATACACTTGGCCGGATTAAGCTTGATTCCATAATGAGTAAGGGTGGCAAAAGTTTCCTCCAAATCACAAATAAAATCAGCAACCTCCTTGTACTTGCCCAAGATATCATCCACGTAGACCTCTACATTTCTGCCCAATTGCTTCTCAAACACTTTGTTCATGAGACGCTGATAGGTGGCCCCGGAATTCTTCAATCCGAAAGGCATAACAACGTAGAAAAATGTGCCCCTCGAGGTGATGAAGCTGGCCTTATCTTGATCACTTTTGTCCAAGGGGATTAGATGATACCATTGGTAAGCATCCATGAATCTCAACAGTTCATAGCCTGAGGTGGAGTCCACCAATTGATCAATCCTAGGCAAGGGATAGTGGTCCTTAGGGCAAGCTTTGTTGAGGTCCCAAAAATCCACGCACATTCTCCACTTCCCGATGGATTTTGGCACCAGCACCACATTTGGGAGCCAGATAGGAAATTTTATTTGCCGAATGTGACTGGCTTGCAGCAGATCTTTCATCTGTACATCAATAACTTTGTCCTTCTCAGGACCAAAGTGCCTCTTCTTTTACTTCACGGGGTGAGATCCCGCGAGGATATTCAAGTGATGCGCAGCTATCAGGGGTAAGATCCCTGTCAATTCCTTCTGGGATCAGGAAAAAACATGAATATTAGCTCTTAAACAATTAATCAAACTGACCCGGGTGGATGTATTGAGGTCCCGAGCCACCCGAATCTGCTTGCCTGACCCAAACTCTACCACCTCTTGCTCCTCCTCCGCTACAAAATGTACTTCACCTTCTTCTACTATTCACCCTACTCCCTCACCAGTTCTCAACTTCTTCCCCTCCCTTCTAGCCTTACTCTGGTCCCCCCGGACCGCCTCCACATAACACTTCCGGGAAGAAGGTTGATCTCCCCGGAATTCACCCACTCGGCTCCCCACGGGAAACTTAATATTCTGGTGGTAGGTGGATGCTACGGCCCTTAGTTAATTCATGGCAGGCCACCCCAAAATTATGTTATATGATGATGGGGTATCCACCACAGTGAAAGTGGTCATCACGGTTTTCTGAAGCTCTCGGGTTCTTAAAGTCAAAGGCAGGACAATCTCCCCCTCTAGATAAACAACATGCCCAGCAAAGCCGAAAAGCGCAGTCTCCACATTCTCCAACTGATATCCCTGCAGATCCATTTGTACTAGGGCATCCTTAAAAATTACATTAACAGAACTGCCTGAGTCCACAAAAACTCTTAGAATGTAATAATTTGCTACCTTGGATTGGATCACCAGAGCGTCATTGGGGGGCAGATTGACACCCTTCAGATCTTCAGGGCCAAAGCTAATAACTGTCTCACTCTTCCTCACCCCTTCCACCTCCATGCAATCTCGTCTATTTCTCGACTTCCTCGCCCGATTAGAATCTCTATCAGTGGAGCCTCTAGATATCATCTTGATTACCCCCATGACAGGGGGTGAAGTCTTCTTTCTCTCGGGCTCCGAATCCCTTCTTCTACTAGGATCACACCCCAGGGCATTTCTTGAATCTCCCTTGGCACTGGGTCGTGGCTGTCGAGACGTCCACGGTGGCAATCTTGGCTTCTTATTGGATTGATTATGCCCCTGGTTAAAGGGTGGGACATAATCTCTTTTCAGCGTTTTGCAATCTTCGGTGTTGTGGTAACACACCTTATGTAGGGTGCGAAATCCCCTCTTCTCGGGCTTCGTAAGCTGATGATCCGAAGGCAAATCCCTGCTGCATTCCTGAACTTCCCTGTCCCGAGTAATTTTCAAGGGAACATGATGTGAAAAATGCCTTTGATTACCCCTTCTCTGCCCTTTCTCCTCGGGTTTAGCTACCCGGTCTCCTCTCTCCCTTCTTACAGCCTCTCTCTTCTGCTTTTGTGCCTCCTCCATGTTGATATACTTCTCTGTCCGGGACAACAAATCCTCAAAATCCACGGACCTTCTTTGTCAACGATCGGAAAAACTCACCCTCCCTCAGCCCCTGGGTGAATTCCGTTGTCTTTGTCTCGGTGGCATAGATGGGAACATCCAGAGCAACTCTTTTAAACCTTCTAATATAAGCCCTCAAACTCTCCTTCAGGCTTTGCTTGATTTCAAAAAGACTAAATGCAGTCTTTTTGTACTTTTTGCTTCTGCTGAAATGGTGTAGAAACACCTTCTGAAAGTCCTTGAAAGAATGAATACTCTGAGGGGCCAACCCCTCAAACCACCTTTGAGCTGAATCTATTAGAGTTGTCAAAAATACCTTGCATTTAATTCGATCAGTGTAACTGTGAAACATGGCGATATTCTCAAACCTGGCCAGATGTTCCTCGAGGTCTGCATTGCCATCGTAATCCTTAACTTTGGCAGATTTAAAGTTCCCGAGAAGAGGTTCTCAGACAATAATTTCAGCAAATGGGCATCCTTTGACAACTGCCGGAGAAGGACCCCGGCCTTCCAACTGTCCCTCCAAAACCTTCATCTTCTGTCTCAACTCCAACAACTCTTCCGCCACAGTCGGGGATTTGGACCCAGCACTAGACTCGCCCTCTTCTTCTCTCACTTCCTTCTCCCCTATTTCCTGCTCTTGCTCCTGCTTCCTTCCCGGCGGGTAACGTGATGAGAAGATTCTCTCATGGTTACCACTTTCTCCACCACCTCGGATACAATTCGAGCTAATTCCTCCGGGGACATAGTAATAAAATTCGGAGGTCCTGTGGGAGGGACACCACCTTGTCCCAAAGTAAGTGCACCATCTCCAGGAGCCCGAGAAATGTCCTGATTAGTTCTTCTAATAGGAGCCATATCAATGCCTCAGACTCAAATTCCCACAGACGGCGCCAATGATGTGATCCAGGTGAATCGGGTATGAGATATGTGGGCAATCCACCAGATGATGAGGACAATTTTATGTTTAAGGAAATTTGAGTAAGTATAATGGCTTCAGCTAAAACCTGCAAACAAGAAAAAGAACTCGTGAATGGGCGCCGCAGGGGTATCCTACGTGACCACTCCGATGCTTAAGTCAGCAGGTTTAAGATGAATAACACAAGCGATATATGTGAGAATATATGTGAGTGCTTGAGAATTCAAAATTTCCGAATCTGTAAATGAGAAATATACCTGCTATTTATAGTAGTAAATCCCATCATTACCTTGTTTTCAGTGCCTACTTTCTAAGTATTGTAAGACGGCTGACCAATATTTTCTGATGACTTATCTAACACGCCAAATCCCTGTAGTTCTAACAGATAAGATATCCCATGCTTAAACACTTGAGTCTGGCATTGTTTCCAAGGTGGCCCGGGTAAAATAGTTTCTCGAGGACTTTGTATGAGGGCCCGAGCTCTTGATTGCCCGAGAATAAATATCCTAGGCGTTTCACCTACCCGGCTGCTGGAGAAAATATCCTGCATATTGACTCTGATTTGGGCTTTCCATATAATGTCATGGGTCATCCATGACCCGGGCTCTTATGGGGATATCACAAATCATTTGTGTTTTATGGTAGATGTCCTGTAAGATAACGGTTAGCTAGGGAATTTATCGACTCAGTTATAATTAACCATCTTTATTTTAATATAATTTACATTTCATGGTTTGTTATCACTTTATCTGTATACCCATACAATCAGCATAGATAAAGTCCTTGATTATACTTTAATACAAATGAATCGTAATTCGATCTTGAAACTCATTTGTAAATACTGTATATTTTAAATTTAATCCTCGTTGATTCAGCCGCCTAAAATATGGATAAAGGCCGCTTGAGCTTGAGACTAGCATTTGTGATGTTGTGTACCGTATTTCATGGCAAGGTCACAGAGAAGTTCAATCATGCGGATGGTTAATCATCAATGATTGTATAGAACAACCCTCCCTCGGACTTTTCAAGTGGTTATCGTTCATCGAGAAGAAATGTCTGTGGTTGTTATTGTACATGATTAGTCTTTACGACTCTGGACAACACCGAGACTCTACATTTTAAGATTGTGCTTTGACTTGTTTACCGACTCCGCGAGGGTCACAAGGTGGCGAGGTTGGGTGCAATTGTGAGGTATGTAGGAACCAGCGCAATATATTCCGGGATTCACCGCTCACCTACGGTTGTTTATATCCTATGTTATCTAACAAAATAGTAGTTCATGAAATCTTTGGTCAGAGTGTGAGATGTACATTAGTGAAAGAGTTCTCTAGTTGTGCATACGATGACACTATGAATATTTCATAATTGTATCACATAGCTATCGAATTTAATATTCAACCCTCGATGAAGCAATGGTTACAGATTCGATCGGGATATATGAGATGAAGGGACCGTACTGTACGTTAATCATAATTGACTGATTCTTTCAGGCACTATAAGTGATACCTAGAGAATAATGGGACGATACTACTACGCTCTTGTCATGATTCAATGGTTTTAATCATAAAATGATTTCTGACATTCTCATGATCAAATGTTGGTGCATGGAATGGGGCAAATTAGGGTAAGCCCGAATAAAGAAAAATGTCTTGAATCACAAAGATTTGTGAACCCACGAATAGCTATAACCTTGCACCATTGAGAGCCACACAAGCACTGGATAATTTGTTCCCGTTGAGATAATAAATTCAAGTAGTTGAATTTATATACAAATTGTGAGATAGTAAATTGAAAGTGTTGAATTTATAATAATCAAAATTTGGGAAAAATAAATTCAAGAAGTTGAATTTATAAAATTTGAGAATTTAAATTATTAAACTCAAATGTTGAGTTTATTGAAGATTTATTAATTGTAGTGGGAGAATGAATAATGGGCTTGTAAAAGTATAAGTCCAACATGCAAATTAATTAAGGTTTTTAATGGACTTTGATATATTAATTAATTAAACTAGTTGGACTAGTCCAATTAATTTATTAAGCACATTAATGTTAATTAAGGAACCGAAATCTACAAGCAAGGAAACTAGGTCAATGGCTTATGTTTAAGGTAGGAAAATACAAACCCTAGCCTCCATTCTCATCCTTGCAATTTTCGAAAATTGCACTCCTTTTCTCTCCAAAACTTTTCGGCCAACCACTAGAACAAATTAGTTTTGAGCCGTCTCTTGATTTTTGCTCTGAAATGAAAAATTTCTTCTATACTTTCAAGTGCAAGTTAGAAGAGGAACAAGTAATTCGGTCGTGGACCTGATTCAGAGATTGAAGAAAGGATTTTTTAAGAAAATTCGTAGGAAAATACAACAAGAGCTAAATCCGCTAATACCGGAGTAGTTGGTGCCAAGTGAAAATTCACTAAAGGTAAATTTTCTAACACCCTATGCATATTCTAGTGTTTAAACCATACGAGTATTCAAAGGCATTTTTGAATGTCAAATAAAATTTTTAAAACTTCCGCTGCATTTTGGACACGAAAAAATCGATTTGCAACAGTGGTATCAGAGCCAGATTCTCTTTGTCGTTTGTTTTATTTCATGTTGAATAATTTATTTCTAACCACATAAGAAAAATTTTCAGAAAATTGATGCACATTAAAATCATGCAGATGGGTAATCATCAATGATTGTACCAAACAACCCTCCCTCTGACTTTCCAAGTTGTTATCGTTCATTGAGAGAAAATGTCTGTGGTTGTGATTGTGCATGATTAGTCTTTACGATTCTGGACAACACTGAGACTCTACATTTTAAAATTGTACTTTGACTCGTTTACCGACTCCGCGAGGGTCACAAGGGGGCGAGGTTGGGTGCAATTGTGAGGTAGGTTGGATATCCTATGTTATCTAACAAAAGAGTAGTGCATCAAATCTTTGGCCAGAGTGTGAGATGTATATTAGGGAAGGAGTTCTCTAGTTGTACATGCGATGACACTATGAATATTTCATAATTGTATCACATAGCTATCGAATTTAATATGCAACCCTCGATGAAGCAATGGTTGTAGATTCGATCGGGATATATGAGATGAAGAGACCGTACTGTACGTTAATCATAATTGACTTGTTCTTGCAAGAACTATCAGTGATACCTAGATAATAATGGGACGATACTATTAGACGCTCTTACCATGATTCAATGGGTTTAATCAAAAAATGATTTCTGACATTCTCATTATCAAATGTTGGTGCATGGAATGAGGCAAATTAGGATAAGCCGGAATAAAAAAAAATGTCCTGAATCACAAAGAGTTGTGAACCCATGGTTAGTTGTAACCTTGAACCATTGAGAGTCACACAAGCACTGGATCATTTGTTTCCGTTGAGACAATAAATTCAAGTAGTTGAATTTATATATAAATTGTGAGAGAATAAATTCAAGGAGTTGAATTTATATAAAATTATGAGATAGTAAATTAAAAAAGTTGAATTTACGATAATTAATTTGGGAAGAATAAATTCAAGAAATTGAATTTATAAAATTTGTGAATTTAAATTATTAAAATCAAATGATGAGTTTATTGAAGATTTATTAATTGTAGTGGGAGAATGAATAATAGGCTTGTAAGAGTATAAGTCAAACATGTAAATTAATTAAGGTTTTTAATGGACTTTGATATATTAATTAATTAAACTAGTTGGACTAGTCCAATTAGTTTATTTAGCACATTAATGTTAATTAAGGAACCAAAATCTACAATTAAGGAAACTAGGTCAAGGGCTTATGTTTTAGGTAGGAAAATACAAACCCTAGCCTCCATTCTCATCCTTACAATTTTCGAAAATTGCACTCTTTTCTCTCCAAAAAATTTTCGGCCAACCTCTAGAACAAATTAGTTTTGAGCAGTCTCTTGATTTTTGCTCTGAAACGAAAAATTTCTTCTATACTTTCAAATGCAAGTTAGAAGAGGAACAAGTAATCCGGTCGTGGACCTTATTCGGAGATTGAAGAAAAGATTTTTTAAGAAAGTTCGTAGGGAAATACAACAAAAGCTACATCCGCTAATACTGGAGTAGTTGGTGCCAAGTGAAAATTCACTAAAGGTAAATTTTCTAACACCCTATGCATATTCTAGTGTTTAAACCATACGAGTATTTAAAGTCATTTTTGAATGTCAAATAAAATTTTTAAAACTTCCGCTGCGTTTTAGACACGAGAACACCGATTTGCAACAGTGGTATCAGTGCCAGGTTCTCTTTGTCATTTGTTTTATTTCATGTTGAATAATTTATTTCTAATCACACAAGAAAAATTTTCAGAAAATTGATGCACATTAAAATTTAGATTTTAATCAGAAAACAAAATATTTAATTTTGGATCTGCCCGTAACTGTTTAATTAATTGATGTTAATATGTGATATTAAATGCATCAAGGATGATCGAGTGCCTTGACCAATGTGATAGGTGTACGTTAGGATATTTTACTGTTTAATTCATTTTGTTAATATTGATATTATTAATGTGAGCCTGATTTATGGTCTATTCCCATCCCATGAGATGTATTCCTTACGGGCCAAGTCTATTTAAATGTAATTATTAGAAATAGTGAGATATCAAGACTGAAATATTGTGGGCCCGATGCACAAGATGAAGACATGGAAATATTGGAAGCTCTTGTAATAAGTTGCATTTGCATCGCAGCATTCACCTAGGTTATGGGCCTGGATCCATGTCTGGCTCAATTGGATCTAATAGTGTTGGTGATCGATCATCCTTGTTTATTGTTGAATATCATATTATGATATATATGCAATATATAGTAGTATGCATGTATGTATATTATTAAATAATATAGTTGCATGAATCCGACAAACATACAAACTCATGACACAATTTTAAATTAAAATGATAAGACAATTTTAAAATTAAAATCCTTCAATTTGAATAAGATTCAAAATTTATATCAAAACGCAAAAGTAAAAATTAAAAGAGTTTAATTTATTCTTCACTTCCATCAACCGTGGTTACATGTTGAACGCTACCCGTGGCCAATGTCTGGCTCATATTATTGGAGAGGCCTGGATACCGAAAAGCTGTGAATTCCACCGGACATATGATGTGAATTGAGTGGAACTCCCATGAATTCGGCTCATATTATTGAGGGAACTCATGGCTACTGCCACTACAATTTAATATTGATGGGTCGGTTTGACATATGAAAATAAACGGCGTTATATTATTGAGTCCTTATTAAACATGCGGTGAAACACGGTGAGGTTGCGTAGTAATGCTATTAGATTCTACTTTTGAGAAATTATGATTGACTGATACTATTCGGGATCATAATTGTATAATTGGGCTCTATGTGTCCACTAAATAAATACGATTTTCATTTTTCATCAGAGGGTGGTGGAAATGTCAAAATAGTGGGAGGAAAATTTATAAAATAAAATCCATATTTTATATCTTAAAATTATTTTAAAATAATAAGTAACCATTATTCAGTTTCTATATCAGTATATTTACAATTTCATCACGTAATCCATTTCTGTTATTAACAAGCTAACTGAATCTAATTTTCAAAACTGGCTGGAAAAATTATTCTAAATTCGGAGAAAATGACATACACACTAATATTAGTCTTGCTGAACTAAAAATGCAGGCAAGATGGTGAGATCATAGTATGCAAGTTAAAGTGTAATATTCTTGCTTCTATGTCAAATGAACTGTAGAGACACTTTGAGGAAATGTTAATGCTGATGACATTCGAATACACATGCAAGATTTGCATGTTGCATGAAACTTGTACAATGATGCACACCACTTTCAAAGAACTCATAACTACACTCATGCAAGATGGGGCTCTGGCCCATGAGCGTGGTGTACATATGATTGAGCTTATTGAAAAAGTGGTGTGCCTGAAATAGGTGATTCCTAACAAGTTACTTCATGACATCAATTTGTTTTCATTTTTTTCCTCATTTGACGGATTTAAGGTGGAATTCAATTTGAATAAGATTGATGATATCCTTGAAGAGCTAGCCAATATGCTTATGACTTATGAAGCCACCATAAGCAGGAAAATGTTGTTTCCTAGTGGGTTTCTTGTCAGGGACGAAAAATGGCCAACAAGGTAAGGGAAAGAAACGTTCTGTCCCTTACAAGGAAAAAAAAGTCCAATATGAGGCAAACTCTGAAGGACACTTAAAAGATGCACAAAGCCCAATAAGTCAGAACATATTTGTTTCGCTGCAAAAAGTCTGGACGTAATGAATTATCTGTGTCAGAAATGTTTTGGAAATGATAAGTGAATGTCCAAGTAAACAATATTTCAGCAACAAATAAAAAAAAATTAGATGATCCAAATCCCACACAAATATGGCACGCTAGGCTTTGTCACATTTCCCAAGGAAGAATGCACAAACTAGTGGTAGAAGGCAAGTTTACTTATCATACATAAAAATTCTATACCTACTTGTGAGTCCTGTCTAAAAGGAAAAATGACCAAGACTCCTTTTAAAGGAAATGTGGAACGTGCACATGGCCTACTAGATTTGATCCACACAGACGTTTGTGGTCCGCTAAGTGTTAGCACAAAATATGGACAATCCTACTTCATTACCTTTACTGATGACTATTCGAGGTATGTGTATGTCTACTTGATGAGACACAAATATGATGCATTTGAAAATTTCAAAGAATTTAGATCAGAAGTGGAAAACCAGCTAGAAAGAAGTATTAAGACACTTTGATCTGATCGAGGTGGAGAATACTTGAGTCTGAATTCTTGGATTATCTAAAAGAGAATGAGATTCTCCCACAGTGGACTCCACCAGCAACACCGCAATTGAATGGTGTTTCTAAACGTCTTAATTGAATTTTGATGGACACGGTTAAATCTATGATGAGAATCACTGAATTTCCTACAACGTTTTGGGGCTTTGTGCTTGAAACTGCGACATTATTGTTGAATAATATCCATACGAAAGTAGTGGATAAAAAACCATATGAGATATAGATGGGAAAAACTCCCAAATATTTTTACTTAAGAATAAGAGATGTCCTACTTACGTAAAGCAGACAGTGGGAGACAAACTGGATAGTCGATCCATTTTGTGCTACTTTGTGGGGGTATCCAAAGAATTATGTTGGATACTATTTCTTTCATCCCAATGAAGCAAAAGTGTTTGTTTCAAGAAATGCCACCTTCCTAGATAAGGAGTTTCTATTAGATAGAAAAGGTGTGATGATAGAACTTGAAGAAATTCAGGATACTCTCTCACCTGTAGAAGTTGAACCTAATCCTCGACAACTAGTAGTTGAAGTACACGCACCTAGAAGATCTGATAGGATTATTAGACCACCTGCTAGATATACGCTTCTTCATGAACAAGGCCATGATAAGCCTTGTGATGATGTGAGCCAAGGAACTTCAAAGAAGCAATATCTGATACTGA
Source organism: Primulina huaijiensis (assembly GCF_012295235.1). Taxonomy (NCBI): domain Eukaryota; kingdom Viridiplantae; phylum Streptophyta; class Magnoliopsida; order Lamiales; family Gesneriaceae; genus Primulina; species Primulina huaijiensis. Next base: position 17,424,604 of record NC_133312.1, read on the forward strand.
ATCATCCAAATGGCTTGAAGCCATTCAGTCTGAAATGGACTCTATATATTTAAACAAAGTCTGAACATTAGTGGATCCACCTGAAGGATTCGTTCCCATTGGATGCAAATGGATCTACAAAATAAAGCTTGGGGTGGATGGGAAGGTATTGACTTTCAAAGCAAGACTGGTAACAAAAATTTATACTCAAAGACAAGGAATTGACTATGAGGAAACTTTTTCACCAGTAGATATATTTAAGTATATTAGAATACTACTAGCCATAGCAACATGATATGCCTATGAGATATGATAAATGGATGTGAAGACAACATTCCTCAATGGAGACATTAAAGAAGATATTTATATGTCTCAACCTGAGGATTACACATCAGTAGGAATTGATCATAAGTTATGAAAACTTCAAAGATCAATATATGGTCTCAAACAGGCGTCAAGAACTTGGAACTTCAGATTTGACAACACCATCAAGGATTTTGGTTTTGCTAAGAATCCTGAGGAACAATATGTGTACAAGAAAGTTAGTGGGAGTGCAGTGACATTCCTAGTACTTTATGTTGATGATATTCTACTCATTGGGAATGATGTAGGATTACTGCGATCAAATAAGGTATGATTAGCAAGTAAATTTTCTATGAAAGATATGAGTGAAGCATCATATGTATTGGAAATACAAATCTATAGAGATAGATCTAAGAGGATGCTGGGCCTCACCCAAGAGACTTATATCGATACCATTATGAAGAGATTTTCTATGGAAGAGTCCAAGAGAGGATACTTACCAATGTGCCATGGTTTTACTCTGTCTAAAGAAATGTGCCCCAAGACTGACGACGAGATAGAGATGATGACACATATTCCATATGCGTCAGTCATTGGTAGTATAATGTATTGTATGATATGAACACGCCCTGATATTACTTACGCTCTGAGTGTTACAAATAGATATCCGGCGAACCCTGACCCAATGTATTGGAATGCTGTGAAAGATATTCTTAAGTGCCTAAGGAGCACTAAAAACTTGTTCGTGGTCTATGGGGGTAGAGAATTAAAATTGAAAGACTACACTGATTCTAGCTTCCAAAGTGACATAGATTATTCAAAATCGACCTCTAGTTTTTTATTCATGCTCAATGGTGCGGCTGTCTCTGGGAAGAGTTCCAAACAGGACACCATTGCGGATTCCACCACTGAAGCTGAATATATTGTTGCATCTGCTGCAGCCAAAGAGGCATTTTTAATGAGGAATTGCGTCCAAGAGTTAGGCGTTATTCTTAATAGAGTTGATCCAGTCCCGGTGTACTGCGACAACACTGGTGCCGTTGCACATGCAAAGGAAATAAGGTCTCATCAACGATCCAAACATATACTGAGGAAATTCCACATCATCCGGGAGATTGTGGGAAGAAGAGATGTTTCAGTCGAGAGAATCGCCTCTGCACATAACGTTGCCGATCCACTTAAAAAGCCCTTGCCATGACCATTGTTTGAAAGGCATCGCGATACTACGGGATTAAAGTTTATGGGTAGTTGGCTCTAGGGCAAGTGGGAGATTGTTAGAGTAGCCCTGTAAGCCAACGGTTGGCTAGAGAATTTACCGACTCAGTTGTAATTATTAGTTTTTATTTTAATATAATTTACATTTCATGGTTTGTTATCACTTTATCTATATACCATACAATCGGCATAGAGAATGTAACGTACCGTACTTTTTACTACTTAAAATTTGCGGAAAAATTAAAAATTTTCTTAAATACGAAAATGAACCATCAATTCGGTTAACCACTCGTTGTTCAACCAAACTATTTGAAATAAAAGATCACCAATAAAAATTTTGCTAAGATAAATGCTTGTTCAAAACATCATAACCAAAACATCAAATAAAAGTATTTTAAGCATTGCATGAAAACTTCAAAACATGGCGGTTTTCGAGTTTGGCCTCCCGCTCAGTCCAAACCTGCTCCTTGGTCACCACCCCTAGTCTCCTCGAAATCATCCTCACCTTCATCGATCAAGTCTAGTGAGTCTAAAGACTCAACACGTATAAACTAGAATTAACGAGTAATACATAATAAAACCACATGCAACTTTAAAATATGGCGTACATACTGAAACTGAACATACATCAAAACTTGAACGTACATACATACATAGACGTGCCATCAACGTAGAACCTTTCATAAACATAATTGCTTCGTACATACATGAGCATACATAACATAATTTTGCGTAGAGGCATGTTTCAAAGCAAGTAACCCATAACATAATCGCCTGATCAGACTAAACCACAGTATTGGGCTGACAGGGACGAATCCACTGCCACATACATGATATCCGTTCATTCTTTAACGGGTGGATTGGTCCCCTTTCATGCTTTAACACTTTCCAATCCTGATCTAAACCCTTTCATGCTTTAACGGGGTGGGTTGGTCTCTGGTCATGCTTTACAGCTTTCCAACCCCATACATAATTTGGTCACAAGACATTTAGCATACCTCAAAAACATAAAAATATTTTTTTTGCACGTCAACATACTTACTTGGCGTTGTGGGATTCGTTGGATCTCGCTTGGGGCCGCTACTGCAATATACTAACATGGATTCAATACTTAACTTGCATAACTTAGACGTTGGTATTCGTGCTCACCACTGAAGTGTATAAATAGCTTATGACATTCTAGTTCGCTCGGGACTTGACCTCTTTTAATCATCATACTAAACCATGACATAGAACCCTAAAACAATCAATATACTTTTCCCAAAAATGAGAGTACACGGACCCCGTGCACCCCTCCGGATCAGGGTCCGTGTAGGTACTGTAAAAGCCTACTCGAAAAGAAGTGAGGACACGGACCCCGTTCCTGGGTCCGTGTGAGGGCCCGTGTAGACTCTGCAAATTGACACTCAGAAGAAAACAAAGGCACGGACCCCGTGTGAGGGTCCGGCCTCGGGTCCGTGTACCTGCGGGAGGAACGCACCAACGAGAAATCCTTTGCTTGTGACTTAATTTTCCTAACTCGATCATCCCGACCATGAAACGCCTCCTCGAGACCCATCCTAGGACGCTATGGCAATGACTCAAGCCCCCACAAACACCCCCAAACAACTACGCCTTACAAACAACGCAACCCAAATCCGTGAATACGACATTCGACACCAAAACAATTTTTACGACTTTTAATTCAATCAAAAGCCTAACTACACAAAATGAAAACCAATAATCACCCCCAACATCATTTTAGATATACCTAAACGCAGCAGCGATCACCCATCGATCCCCAACGAAGCCTGCAACAATAAAACTTCAAAAACATATCAATAACATATTTTCAGAAAACGCAGTTTAAGCAGTCCCACAAAAACGATCATAACTCACTCAATTTTTATTCAATAATTTTGAATTTTATATCAACTCGAAGGTATCATAAAGTTCTACGATTTTTATGTTGAAATTTTTCTAAAAAGCACGACCGAAAAATCGCAGTTTTCAAAAGAACAGTAAATTTTGAAATTTTAGATCTAAAAACGTTTCAAAATCGATCCAACTTATTTCTGCTCAAGCTTCGTACATCACACATGGATTTTTACGTATAAAACAATGCAACACATACTATGACATGATCGACATAGAAAAAAACAGAATATACTTGCTTTTAAATCTTTAACGTTACCGAACGACGAAACCGAAGCGGGAAGAGATGCGAGGTTGATCCGGGACATTTGTGGAACGATTTTCTTGCAGTAAAATCCACCGAAAACTTGTTGGAAAATAGAATGGAAGGGGGGGCTGCTTTAGACACCAAGAAACCTAGTTTTCTCTCTTTTAAAATCTGAAATAAGATTTGTAGGGGTGTGTTGTGTGAAAAAAAAAAAACGTAAGTGTGTGTGTGGTTGTGTGGGTGCGTGAGTTTGGGTAGTGGGGAGGGGATTAGGGATGTTAATTAGGAAAAATAAATTTCTTAATTAGTAATTATCAGATAATTAAAATGTTAATCCACTCCTTAACTTTAACAAAATCCCTTGATTTAAAATAAAGTGCACAAGTAATAAATCTTTTAAAGTTTTAAACTCACCATTCCACTAAATAAATAGTTTAGGCTTTAAAAATGCTAAAACTTAATAAATTCTTTAAAATGCCCCATCCTTAACTTAAAATAAAATACCACCTTAAAATTTTGCCAAAACTCGTCACCGGTCTTTTCCTCGATCCCGCCTCGAATAGTCGTCTGAAACATGAAACTCGAGAAAATATTTTAACGTGCATCACATAAACATAAATAATGTAAAATAATGCATTTAAATTAGTCATGCATGGCTAAAGCTCATTTTAAATTTAAATAAATGATTTAAAAATTTAAATAATGCATGTGATTTACGTGTGCTGATTTGGGCTCTACAAATAAAGTCCTTGATTATACTTTAATACAAATGAATTGTAATTCAATATTGAAACTCATTTGTAAACACTGTATATTCTAAATTCGTTCTTAGTCTATTCAGCCACATAAAATAAGGATAGAGGCCGTTTGAGCTTGAGACTAACATCTATCATGTTGTGTGTCGTGTTTCATGGTAAGGGCATAAAGATGTCCAATCTTGCAGATGGGTAATCATACGATGATTGTACCGAACAATCCTCCATCGGACTTTCCAAGTGGTTATCATTTATCGAGAGGAAATGTCCGTGGTTGTGATTGTACATGATTATTCCTTACGATCCGAGACAACACTAAGGCTCTACATATTAGGATTGTGCTTTGACTCGTTTACCAACTTCGCAAGGGTCACGAGGTGACGAGATTGGGTGTAATTGCAGGGTATGAAGGAGCCAGTGCATTGTAGTATGGGATTCACCGCTCACCTACGGGTGCGGATATCCCATGTGATCAAATGAAATAGTAGTACATGAAATCTTTGGCAAGAGTGTGAGATGTACATTAGGGAAAGAGTTATCTAGTTGTGCATGTGATGACACTATGAATATTTCATAATTGTATCATATATCTATCGAATTTAATATGCAACCCTCGATGAACCAATGATTGCAGATACGATCGAGATATATGAGATGAAAGGACCGTACTGTACGTTAATCATAACTGACTGGTTCTTGCAGGAACTATCAGTGATACCTAGTGAATCATGGGACGATGATACTAGACGCTCTTACCATGATTCGATGGTTTAATAAGAAAATTATTTCTGACGTTCTCATGATCAAATGTTGGTGCATGGAATGATGCAAATTAGGGTAAGCCCGAATAAAGAAAAATGTCCTATATCACAAAGAGTTGTGAACCCACGGCTAGCTGTATCCCTGAACCATTAAGGATCACACAAGCACTGGATCATTTGTTCCCGATGAGATAATAAATTAAAGGAGTTGAATTTATATATAAATTGTGAAAGAATAAATTCAAGGAGTTGAATTTATATAAATTTGTGAGATAGTAAATTAAAATAGTTGAATTTATGATAATTAAAATTTGGGGAGAATAATTCAAGAAGTTGAATTTATAAAATTTGAGAATTTAAATTATTAAACTCAAAAGTTGAGTTTATTGAAGATTTATTAATTGTAGTGGGAAAATGCATAATGGGTTTGTAAGAGTATAATTCCAACATGCAAATTAATTAAGGTTTTTAATGGAATTTGATATATTAAGTAATTAAACAACCTTTCTGAATATGCTTCCTTGCACTCATGCAAGAAATGATGTGCGACATCTGTCGGTTTTATGCAGCCTCGATTATAAACGATTTCCCGTTGGATGGTCTAATAGATACTGACCTCTGCTGAAAATCGATAGTAGCTCCGTTAAGTACGAGCCAGTCCATGCCCTAACTATTGTTGACCTCGGGCATCGGCAACACAGTAAGGTTCGCTCGAACAACATTCTTCTATAATTTGAGCCCCACATCCTTAACCATGCTTGTAGAGATCATATGCTCTCCCGAAGGCACTGTGACTCTAAATCCCGACTCCACGTCCTCCGGTAATATTTCCAATCATTTCACAAAGGATTCAGATATGAAAGAATGTGTAGCTCCAAAATCTAGCAAATCGTAAGTAGCTGCACCCGCTAACAATATTATGCTTGTAATAAGCGTAGAGTCAGGCTCTGCTTGCTCAGCATGCATCACATAAGCCCGTCCAGTCATGGGCTGCTTCTGCCTCGGGCAATCAATAATGCACGTCTCTTCTGCACATGAATTACTTGTAAGTGCCCCACATGCACTTGCCAGAGTGCTGGCGATTGCATTTGTTGTAGAGCCGTCTCTCGTCATTCTTCGGGATAGCTTCTTTCTTTGGCTGCCCCTATGGTTTCTGCTGTCCTGCCCGCCTCGGTGGTCCTTAAAATGGCTTCTTGCTCTGTTGCTGTGGTGGAGGGGGCCTCTTTCTTTGCATCTCCCACTCAATATCTTTGAGTGATTGCTCCGCTCTGAAGGCCCTCGTAACAGCATCATTATAATTCATCGGGTCTCCCAACAGCATATCCCGACACACATTAGGCCTCAGACCATCCAGAAAGTGCCTCAGTTTCTAAGCAACATCATTAGAAATTAGGGGCACAAAGTGATAAATCCTATCGAACTTCTTGAAAAACTCCGTAACAGGCATGTCCCCCTGTCGGAGACTCATGAACTCCTGCTTCAGCCGAGATCTCACATCAGCAGTGAAGTACTTCTCGTAGAACATCCGCTTGAAGTCCTCCCATGTGAGGGTATTCAGATTCACCCCTCTCTCAGCTACTTCCCACCACAGAGATGCGTCATCCTTCAGTAAATAAATGGCGCATCGAACCCTGTCAACATCCACCATTTCATATAACGGAAGATCACCTCCAACGACCTAATCCACCCCTCAGCCATAAATGAATCAGTAGTACCAGAAAAATCCTTCGGATCCAACCTCCGAAACAGCATGTAAATATCATCAGGTCGTCCCCTAGCAGCATTCTCAGCATGCTACTCCAATAAGCGAGCCATCTCCTCGAGCACCCGTGCAACAGCATCCGGGGGTGGTCGAGGTATCTCCTCACGCCTCTCTTCCTACCTCTCCCTCTCAGTACTCATGGAAATAACACGTCTGGGAGGCATCACTGTTCACGTCGTCAGCAACTCTCGTCACTGGGCCGTGGTCAAATATGGAAATACGATCGCCGGGCTCTCTCTAGGGCCTTATTCCGTAAACGGGCTCTCTCTGGGGTGTTTTCCCTTACGATATCCCCATTATATCTTTGATGACATAGTCAATTCACATCCTTTAAAATATTTTTCTTTTCTTTTTATTTATAAAATATCGTGTCCTTCAAAAATAACATTTTTCGGGAAAAATCGTGCATCCTTTGCATATATCATAAAAATATTATATTTTCATCATAAGCATTTTAAAATATCGTTTAGCATGTATTATGATTCTTTGGTACACTGCTAGACCTTTCAAACTACCTGGGACGTAAAATGATCATTTTACCCTGGACCTCGAACTTCACCATTTTGACTTTTTCTTACTTTTATTGACTTGAGCCTATCCCATATCATCATATAAGCTTAAATTTGACTTATAATATTTTTATTAAACGTAAACCCAAGCCTTTCGATTTATTGACTTAATTGCTAAACCGTGAAGCGTTTTAAACATGAATAAGTTCAAAACTTAATATTTTCTTCCCAAAGTTTAAACATAAGCTTTTCATCCCTAAAATACCCCCGTGAACAAGGAACCAACCCCCCTGAACCATGGTTCGGACCCCTTTTCCCCTCCTAGCCATTCTCAAACCATAACCCTAATCAAGCCACTTTATTCGCAAAACTCTCGAGCAACCTTGGACTAGCCCACGCACAGACCCTCCTGGACCACCCTGGACTCGCAATGACTAGCACCGAGCTAGCCACAAGCCGCGGCCAAACCCAAGATGATCTTGTAACTGGTCTGCCTAAGATCGATTTTTCAAAAGATAAAATTTGTTCAGCTTGTTAGTTTGGTAAACAAGTAAGATATTCTTTCCAAAATAAGGGAAGTAAATCTCCCTCCAGATTCTTAAGACTGATGTCTGTTTGGTACTATACCAGTGACGAGTTTATGAAGAATGAAATACACCCAGGTAATTGTTGATGATTCTCAACATTTAATTGAGTTATTTTTCTCAAATCAAAAGACCAAACTGCTGCATAATTGATTAAGCTTTTCAAAAGACTTTTTCAATCTTTCTCAATTTTTAGAAAATTAGTTGGAATTGACAGAATAAGGTCTAATCGAGGGACTGAATTTGTCAATAATTTTTTTAATTTTTAGAAAATACTAGAATTAATCATGAGTTCTCAGCAGCTAGAACACCTCAGCAAAATGGTGTAGCTGAAAGAAGAAATCGAACTCTTAAAGAAGCAACTAGAACAATGCTTGCTGATTCTGCTATACCTCAAAGATTTTGGACAGAAGCAGTAAACACTGCATGTTATACTCAGAACATATCCATGATTAATAAAAATCATTTGAAAACACCATATGAGATTTGGCATGGATAGAAAAGTGTGGTTTCATACTTCAAAATATTTGGTTGCAGATGTTTTATTCACAATAATGGCAAAAATTACTTGAAAACATTTGATGCTAAATCTGATGAAGGAATATTTCTTGGCTACTCTTCATCTAGCAAGGATTACATTGTGTTTAATAAGCGTACTTTAAATGTAGAAGAATCAATTCATGTTGTAGTTGATGAATTTGCACTAACTGATAAGCCAACTGATCTAGTTGAGCTAACTAATCGCTTAACAGGAATCATCTTAGAGGATGATAGTGAAGAAGAAGTTCACATAAATCGAAACATCCTTCAAACATCAGAACCTGAAGTGGTGGATCAAACAATTGAACAAAAAGATGTTCCTCACAATCAATTTGCGGAACAACACGATGATAGTCAAATACCAACTGAAACTACCGCAACTGAAACTGAAGGAAATATTGAGTTACAAAATGAAACAGTTCCAATTACAGATGGAGTAAATCACATCCACAAGACTTGGCGATAGGTAATCCATTTGATCCGGTAAGAACTAGAAATCAAATGTTCAATTTATTTGTATACTCTGCATTTGTTTCTCAATTTGAACCAAAGAAAGCTGATAAGGCTCTAGCTGATCCAAACTGGATAAATGCTATGCAAGAAGAGCTAAATCAAATTACCCATAACAACGTCTGGACTGTAGTTCCAAGACCTCTTTCAAAATCAATTATAGGTACAAAATGGGTTTACAGAAACAAGCTGAACGAAGTTGGTTCAGTTGTGCCAATAAATCTAGGTTGGTTGCACAAGGGATATAGACAAGAGGAAGGAATTGATTATGATGAAACTTATGCACTAGTTGCTCGACTGGAAGCAATAAGAATATTTCTAGCCGACGCCTCTTTCAAGAACTTCAAAGTCTACCAGATGGATGTCAAAAGTGCATTCCTAAATGGTCACTTACAGAAAGAAGTTTATGTTGAACAACCACTAGGTTTTGAAAAACACTCATTTCTCGATCATGTTTATCATCTCAACAAAGCATTGTATGGCCTCAAACAAGCTCCCCGAGCTTGGTATGAGATATTATCAAAATTATTAACTGATCATGATTTTATTGTTGGAACAGTTGATAAAACACTGTTCAAATTTACTAAGAACGATCATACTTTACTTTTACAAATTTATGTTGATGACATTATTTTTGGGTCAACTAATCCCAAATTATGCGAGAAATTTGGTATTTTGATGCATGATAAATTCGAGATGAGTATGATGGGTGAACTGACATTTTTTCTTGGTTTGTAAGTGAAGCAACTGAAAACTGGTACATTTATCAGTCAAACCAAATATACGAAGGAACTGCTTAAGAAGTATGGCATAGAAACATGTTCAGCAGCAAATACTCCCATGAGATCATAAATTGAATTAGATAAAAATGAAATGGGAATATTAGTTGAGATGACACTTTATAAAGGTTTAATAAGTTCTTTACTTTACCTAACTGCTAGTCGTCCTGATATTGTGTTTGATGTATGCATGTGTGCTAGATTTCAATCAAATCCTAAACATTCGCTTTTTTTTACTGCCAAACGTATATTGAAATATCTTAAAGGAACACAAAATATGAGCTTATGGTATGCTAAGGACTCATCTTTCAATCTAGTTGGCTATTCAGATGCAGATTATGCAGGATGTAAACTTGATAGAAAAAGCACTAGTGGATCATGTCAGTTTCTGGGAGACAAACTGATTTCCTGGTTCAGCAAGAAGCAAACATCCATAGCAACTTCCACAACTGAAGTAGAATATCTTGTTACTTGAAGCTGATGCGCTCAACTGCTATGGATTCATCAACAACTGAGAGATTATGGTGTCATCGCAGAGGATTCACCAATCTTTTGTGACAACAACAGCACAATTGCGATTACATATAATCCAGTTCTTAAGTTCAGGATGAAGCATATTGATGTTAGACATCATTTTTTTGAAAATATAAGCAAATGGCAAGCCAAACCCCAGCCTTCATTCTCAACGCAGTAGCCATCGGCTGTGACTATTTACTATCTGTTTCAGATGAAGCTGTTATGAGCGTAATTCTGAAACTCGACTCTGCTGGTCTGAAGAAATTTTTGGGATTGGCAACCCAAGTCATCTACCCAACGGAGATTCAAGCAGTCTATGCTAACATAACTGTTAGTGATGATGGCAAGATCACCATGACCGTCAACAACTAGACGCTGATTGTGGATGAAAAATCGTTCAGCACTCTCTTCCAACTTCCAACTGAAGGCTTTTCTCATTTATCTGAAGTCACAATAGCTGACATTGAAGAAATGCAGACTCTGTTATCTGCCGATGGGAAGAAGATTAAAGTGTCCAACCCCAAGAAGTAATTGAAGCCAGAAATCCAGCTACTGGCTGACATCGTTTCAAAGGGCGTTCTGGCCAAAGCAGGTTCCTTCGCTGCCCTCACATTGGAGAAGTTTTAAATCATGACTGCCATCATGAAGGGCACAAGATTGAATTGGTTAACCATCATCTTTAATATCTTGAAGAACATGGTTCAATCATCCAAGCAATCGAATGATTTCACACTGCAGCTCAGTTATTTGCTGAAAATATCTGGTCTTATTAGCAACTCAACAGAGAAGATGTCAAAGTTCAATGTGTTCAACGCCAAAAATGTTCGGCAACACTAAACCAAGTTGGACATCTCCCCAGCAAAATTTGTGAAAATCAAGCAGGAGATTGGGATGATGACTGCTCCAAAATCTGTGAAGGTAGCCAAAGCCAAGGAAATGGCTAAGAAACTGATTGTCAGTGAAAGAGATTCGGAGAAAACTCCATCTCCGAAAATTTTGAAGAAACCAAGGTCCCAGAAAACTAAACCAGCTGTTTTTGGAGCCATACCAACTGATTGATTGATGACAACTAGAGCTGAAATAACCATAGCTGCCAAACCAATTCAGTCAATTCCTGGTGTACCATCAGATGAAGAGACTCAACTGAAGAAGACAGGTGATCACCCACTAAAGATTGTCACCCATTCTAGTGAAAAATTGAAGCTTGTTGGTCTGCATGCACCACCAATCACAGTGATCCGACCGATTATTCTTCCGATCGCACAACCCTAGGGCGTGGTGATTCGTGAAAAAATTGATTCAACTAACTCAGGAATGGACCTTTCTCATGCTCTGGCTGACCCAAAAGGCAAGGGCAAGATGATTGAAGAGCCCATGCCAACCAATTCTGTTCAGACTCACATCGATCTTCTCTAGACTGACATCAATGAGTTTGCTAAATCAGAATTGGAGAACTTTCATGAGTGGGTCAAATTCCGGACTGTAGTCTTTGCCATAAGGTTGAAGAAAAAGTCACTGTTGCAGGAATGTATTACTGTGTAAACTACCGTACTGACAGTCAAGGCTGTAACTATCGCAAAAGCCTTGGAAATAAGATTCTACTTCTTTGACTTGATGCGGATGAAGAGATTAGCAGAAGTAACGGCAGAACTGAAGCTGAACTATAATCCAACTGGTCCAACTACGTATGCTGACAGGGCTGTATTTCAACAACTGGAATCAGATCTAATTTCTCTCCAAATGAAGATCAAACTATGGGAGATGGATCGGCAATTGTACATACCAGTTGACTCCCAAAGTTCACCATCAGCAGCACGGGCCCAGACAACTGAAGCAGTCAAGGAGCTAGTTGCTGAACAAGTTTCTGAGCAAGAAACTAAATATGTTCCTGAGCTGATTTTGCCATCCACTTCTACTATATCTTCATCATCTCAACTACCTGGACAACCTCTATACACAGATGCTGAGTTGTCATTGGCCAATGTTTATGAAGTTGTTCGATCAGTTGCCACTGACATCCAGCTGAACTTCGAATCTACTCAACCAGCCGAGACAAATGTAGACCAAAGCACAACAGACAACTTTCCTTGGAGGCTATGTTAAAAGAAATTGAAGATGAGATTCAGTTAGTTGTTATGACTGAACAACATACTAACACGGCCAGTTGCATTCTGAACAAATAACTGATGTGCAAAAGCCAACTGATGTGCCGTCTAGTTCAACAGCTCTTCAGCTCAACACTTAAGTTCCAGACGTTCAGCAGGAAGCAGTTGAAGACTTCATTACTGAATTGGAAGAATAGGTTGCGGCTAAATCCCAAGCCCTAGCAATTGTGACTTTCAGCGAGAAGGGCAAAAACAAAGCACCTGAAATATCTGAAGCCTTAGCTCTTGAAGTACCTGTTGATATTGATATCATGATCGAAGGTATTCAGTCCAGTCTACAAAATTTGACAGCAACATTCTCTGAAATCAAATCGACTCAGCTCATGCACACGCTCAGATTTGATTCTCTCAAGGAGAATACTATGAAGAACCTCAAGTAGGTTACAAAGGATATCACTGCCTTATGTCTCCTTATTAATTAGTTGAAGAGAGACAGAGTGATAGTTCCAGCTCTTTTCCAGACTCAGGACATGCTTGTCAACCGAATTGACTTCGTGCACACAAATTTTTCAAAGCGGATGGATTTGATGCAGGAAAAGATGTTGAATGCTATATCTCAAGTCAGTTCTGAAGTCCGCCTTCTTTCTAACCTCGCAGGTGTTGACAAAAAAGAGGAAGAAGAGCAGCAGGATTAGTCCAAGAAAAGAAGTAGTCAACCAAATGATCAAAGACCTGCTGACAAAAGAGCGAAGAAGTTAAAAGAAGTCAGTTCAGTTAGATCTTATTGTACTTGTACGAATCTATACACTTGAAGATTATTTTATCTACAAAGAGTTCTTTTATTTTATCAACAATGAGGTTTATCAATTCTTCAATTCTCTATTTTGTCAAACACCAAAAAGGGGAAAATTGTTAGAATCAAAGTTTCGGAGTTATACAAATAAAGTTTTTGAAGGTTGTAGAACTGATCGGCTCAACTGAATTAATTCGAACTGAAACTACCTGAACTGAAGTAGCTTGAACTAATAATTAATGAGTAAAATAATCGGAGAGAATCGAACTGATCAAAGCTAACTGAATCTGTAAAGATAACTGAACTATCAGTTGGAACTGATAAGTCATACAGTCGGTTCAATTGATTGGCTATATAGTCAACTGATAATCAGTTTGATACGTCATCAGTTAAAGCACAACTGCCAACCAACAAATCATATGTAGCAGGCTGCGACGGAAAGAAGCAGTGCCACATAGCAGACTGCCACAATGTACTATTGTCAGAGAAATGTTGACATATTCAGAAAGGACAAATCAACGGATAAGTATTAATTAATGCATTCAATGTTATCAATGGAAGCAAAGCCTATAAATAGGCGAAGAGTTCAGCTCAGATAAAACTTTTGACAATTACTCTAATTGACTTTCGAATTCAGTTATACACGTTCAGTTAAGATATTCATACAGAAAAGCTTACACTTCACAGAAACATTCATAGCTTTCAGAATATCATCTGAGCTATAGTACTAGCACCTTACACAGTTTTATTCGATCTTCTAAGATCAGTTGCGCTAAGAAAGAAAAATCAGTTGTATACTGATAAATTATAAAAGAACTAAGAGTTTCAGTTTAGCAGTGTTTAAGTCCAAATTGAAGTGGTTATTACAGCTTCTGTAATTAATTAAAGTTTTTTAGTGAAAAATCTATCATTGTGATAGAATGGGTGACATAAGAGCATTTGAAGTCTCCGAATATCCATAAAATATTTGTGTTCATTATTTCAGTTATTCATTAAGTATTCAATCTATCAGTTAGTTTATTTTCGCACTTAAACTAGTTAAATGACTGATATCGACAACAAGATCATTGGAATCAGTTTGTCACTAAACTGATTCATTATTTCAAAAAAGAATCAAAATCTCAAAGTTTTTATTCAACCCACTCTTCTAAACATTTAGGCCCTTCAAACTGATCCTTACAACGTAGTTCACATAAAATATGTCAGTAAGTGTCACAGCTTTCCGGCTTCAGGCCTCGCCAATAATCTGAGCCAAACACTGACCACGGTTAGCGTTCATCATACAATCACCGTGGATGGAAGGCAAGGAATTAGGGCTTGATTTAAATTTTGGATCTCATCCAAAATGAGGGATTTTAATTTTAAAAATTTGTCTAATAATTAATTTTAAACTCGTGCCATGATTGTTTATATGATTGTCGGATTAATACAACTCATGTTATTCTATTAATAATAACGCACATACTGATTATTCATAATATATTACATACATCTAATTAATAAAAGATGATCGATAATCGAGAGCTAATTGATCCGTACGAGCCACATACGGATCCATGTCCATAACCTAGGTAAATTCAGGGATACAAATGCAATATTACATAAGCTTTCAATATTTTACATGTCTTCAATCTACAAAAATCCTTCCGAGGATCGGGCCCACCGTCTTCAAGCCTTGAGCTCCCACTAGTTCTAATATTTACATAAAATATTCATGGCACATTGGGATACAAATTTAGGGGCTGGGAACAGACCATAAACCAGGTCCACTCTTATTTACCAAATAATCAAAATTACAACACGTAAAATATCATAACATACACCTAGCACATTGGTCATGGCTCTCGATCATCTTTTTACCATATAATATCATATATTATATAAATCCGATAATAACACATATTATCAATAAATCTTTTATCTCGTAAATTATCACTAACCGTCATAATTATCAGGTCAAATAGACAATTTTATTTAATTTTAAATAAATAAATTTCTTGTAAAACACCTTCTATCATAAATAATTAAAATCATATTTCAATTATTTATTTTGTAAGAAATTAATTTTATCAAAATTAATGTAGGGGTAAAATCGTACATATTTTCATAAAATATCAATTTAATCCAAAATTTTGAAAAATGAGAAAACCGCGCTGCCCGCCAGCTTCCCGATCCGATTGGGCACTAGCGGGCGTGCTGTGCGCTGGCCGGGCACGTGCTGCGTGCAGCCCGTGCGTGGATGCCGCGCATTGTGCGCAGCCATGTGCGAGCGTCTGCCCGGAACACTTCCAGGCCGAGCAAATTTTTTTTATTAAAAAAAATCTGGTTTTTCAAAAATAAATTTGAGGGGCGTTTTTCTGAAAAATTCTCACGTAGTTAGAAATAATAAACTCAACACATTTTAATTAAAACACACGATTGAGAATAACCTGCTCTGATTCCACTGTTGGGACATCGTGTTCTCGCACCCAAGACGCTGCGGAAGTTTAAATTTTTTTACTTGGGCGTCGTGTGTTTAAAACTTTAATAGGGTGTTAAGGATTATATCTTTTCGTATAGAAAGCTGGACTCCAAAATAATCCGGATTTTAAGTGGAGATAGCTCTTCTTGTAATTCCCTACGAACGGCTTGTTCCTTTGATCTCCTAATTAGGTCTACGATCAGATGCCTTTGAACGATCATGTGCTGGAGCCTTCGAAGGCATTTCAAACACAATATTCTTCAATGAGCTGCAATTGCTCGTGTTCTAAGAATGTTAACGCCGATTAATTAAATCAAGTTTGGTTTAAAACCAAGTGGAAGAAACTCGAAGTAATCCTTCGTGAAGAAGACTGTTATATTAGAAAACATTTTAACTTGTGTAAACTGAATAACTGAAAAACTGGAGATCAGTTGTCGCATATATCAGTACAGTTATGGTAAGAACTGAACTGACGGATGTTCTAACTGATCAAATCAGTTTTAAAACAATAGTTAATCATTTAAATACACAAGATATATTTATGGATGTTCAGAGACTTCAACGGCTCCTACGTCACCCCTTCTACCACCTCGGGTAGGATCCACTAGAAGACTTTTATTTATACATCTACTTGTACAAACCAACCCAGCTTAGAAATTATACACTGCCTAACTGAACTCTTAGTCTAGACTGAAGGCAGCACCTTCTAGCCAACACTTCTTTAACGTCTATGTGAGAAAGACTACATACACAATTTTAACGTTTTTGTGCAAGACTGTGTTTTGGGTCGTGGTGAGAGTTTGTGTGTGAGAACTAAACAAAAATGTTCTCACACACTGAGGAAAGAAAGGTTCTAAACTAAGCTGATAAAACGTTGAAATGTTCCCTCAAATCTGGGCTGATTGCTTCTTCAAAGCTGATAAGCATTAAGCGTGTTCTTTTCTTTTTACCACACTCTCTCTGGTTCTATCTCTATTGTTTCCGTCTCCAGTGATCTTCCATTTATACATGCGGGAAACTGATCGTACAGTGAGACTCAATTGTTGTATCCGTTGCATCTTGAATTTGCTCATTGGAATTTGTGTCTCGACTTTACAACTGTCCTTCTGGAACTTTGTCTTTAATGCTCTGATGCAACGTCCATTATTGTCCTTTGACTGGACAATTACTTTGTACCTTTGTGTATAGCTGGAATCCACTGAATGAGTTTGTCTTAATCTACAACTGTAAGATTCTTAACTGATGCTCTGAACTAGTCAGCTGAATTGATCTTTAGTTGGGCTGATGAAATCAATTGACTCGTCAGTTGAATTGATTTCATTCTCGTTCAGCTGAACTGATTAGATGGGCTTCTTCATCAGTTGAACATTCTTTCGGCTGACCAGGCTTTTGAGGTTTTCTGCTGATCCATCTATCAACTGGACGATCAGCTGAACTGCTCATTTTATATATCAGTTTGCCTGATTCAGTTTGTGTGAACAATTGGATCTTCAGTTTGCGATTTAGATTCCTCAAGCTGATCCTAACTTCTGCAAACTTAAGGTAAATCATTAGTAACACAAAATAACAAGTTTTGTTAACATCAAAATTAAGATTGCGAACTTGAAAAGTTTCAACAATCTCCCCCTTTTTGATGATCACAAAACTTGAGCAGTTGAAAACACTATGTTCAGTTCAAGGGTTAGTCCATTTAAACATCGTTAAAAACTCCCCCTTAAGAACTGAGTTAAAAGTCGATTTAAAAGATAACTTAAGAATTAAGGGTGAAAGAAAAACTCTCCCTCAAAAGCTGAATTGAAAACCTCTTAAAAAAATTTAAGAGAACACCTTCAGTTGAAGAAAAGAAAGCTCTTTCACAACAACTGAATTTTAAAAACTGACTGAAAATTAGCTTTTCAGTTTGAGAGTATAAGAGGAACTCCCCCTCAAAAACTGAATAAAAGCTCGTATTTGATAAATATTTATCTAATCATTCATTCAGAGGTTATAATCTTTCAAGCAACGTAGACAAGAAATCTGGAAATATCCATTCAGTCGTAACGAAACACAGCTGGTACACATGATATTTATTTAATCAAATAAATTTCATTGTATTTTACATATGAGTACATAAATCAGTTGAAAGGAAAATTGCTACTACAATAGCATATTTTTAACAACATCAGATATCATGTGTGTCAGAACTGGGTATACCAACAAGTCTTGACTGCTTGAAGTGTTGCACCGGTCGTGAGTTCAATTTGCTAGAGAAAAGAGTTAATTTGCCTTGAACTTGATCTATTTGCTAGCTAACTGGTCGAGCAGACTCAAACTAGGCTCAAGTGGAATTCAGCTGGTGATTTAATCAACCAACATCCCAACATGGATGAGTTTCGTCTGAAGAACAACTGACCTGGTAGGATTGCAACTGAAATCTTGTTAATCGAACAATTTAGCCATGCATCTTGACAGATGAAGCTCAGAACTATGCAGGCTGATTAAAACCCCAAAGCTATGAGTCGAGAGAAGTGGCGACAATGTTAGTTGCCGAACCAATCCTCTCAACCCTTCGCCATAAGTGATAGATAATCATTTTCAAATAGTTTTGAAAATAGTATGAAATACATTTAAATAGATTCTAACACTATTTTAAAGTAACAAATTTTAAAACACAGTTTTTTCCAAATGTTCTTTTGAGAACAATTAGCTCTGATATCAATTGAAGGATCGTGTGTTGGTGCATTCAAAGGCATTTCAAACACAATATTATCCAATGAGCTGCAATAGCTCGTGTTCAAAGAATGTTAACACCGATGAATAAAATCGAGTTTGGTTTAAAACCAAGCGGAAGAAACTCGAAGTAATCCTTCATGATATATTAGAAAACATTTTAACTTAGATAAACTGCATAACTGAAAATCAGGGGATCAGTTCGTATATATCAGTTCAGTTATGGTAAGAACTGAACTGACGGATGTTCTAACTGATCAAATCAATTTGAAAACAGTAGTTAATAAGTTAAATACACAAGATATGTTTATGGATGTTCGGAGACTTCAACTGCTCCTACGTCACCCCTTCTACCACCTTGGGTAGGATCCACTAGAAGATTTTGATTTATACAATTACTTGTACAAACCCACCCATCTTAGAACTTATACACTGCCTAACTAAACTTCTAGTCTAGACTGAAGGCATCACCTGCCAGCCAACACTTATTAAACGTCTATGTGAGAAAGACTACAAACACAAGTTTAACGTCTTTGTGCAAGACTGTGTTTTGGTGGTGGTGAGAGTTCGTGTGTGAGAAATCAACAAAAATGTTCTCACACACTGAGGAAAGAAAGCTTCTAAACTAATCTGATAACACTTTGAAGTGTTCCCTCAAATCTGGGTTGATTGCTTTTTCAAAGCTGATAAACATTAAGCGTGCCCTTTTCTTTTCACCACTCTCTCTCTTGTTCTGTCTCTATTGTTTCTGTCTCCACTGATATTCTATTTATATAGGCGGGAAACTGATCGTACAGTGAGACTCAATTGTTGTATCCGTTGCATCTTGAATTTGCTCTTTGGACTTTGTATCTCAACTTTACGACTGCCCTTCTGGAACGTTTGTCTTTAATACTCTGATGCAACGTCCGTTATTATGCTTTGACTGGACAATTACTTTGTACCTTTGTGTATAGCTGGAATCCACTAAATGAGTTTGTCTTCATCTACAACTGAAAGATTCTTAACTGACGCTCCGAACTAGTCAGATGAATTGATCTTCACTTGGGCTGATGAAATCAGTTGACTCGTCAGTTGAACTGATTTCACTCTCGTTCAGCTGAACTGATCAGCTAGGCTTCTTCATCAGTTGAACACTCTTTCGGCTGACCAGGCTTCTGAGGTTCTTCTGCTAATCCACCTATCAACTGGAAGATCAGTTGAACTGCTCATTTGACATAGCAGTTTGCCTGATTCAGTTTGTGCGAACAGTTGGATCTTCAGTTTGCGATTTAAATTCCTCAAACTGATCCTAGCTTCTGCAC
Source organism: Primulina huaijiensis (assembly GCF_012295235.1). Lineage (NCBI taxonomy): Eukaryota > Viridiplantae > Streptophyta > Magnoliopsida > Lamiales > Gesneriaceae > Primulina > Primulina huaijiensis. The sequence continues at coordinate 17,444,350 of NC_133312.1, forward strand.
TCTTAAGGTAAATCATTAGTAACACAAAATGACAAGTTTTGTTAACATCAAAATTAAGATTGCGAACTTGAAAAGTTCCAACAGCCTTGTTCCTCGCTTGGATTGCACTAGAAATCGCAAGAGATTTGTACGTTGAGACTATCGCCTCCGAATTTCCAAAACTCAGAGACAGTGTAGCGACGACGGTGCAACGTGGAAGAACACAAAGTGGCTAAATTATTTTTACCCAAAAATCTATGGGATGGTCGAGAGTTCCATGGTTCATAATCATGGATTTTGTGCTAATTGATTCTTAATCAATCATTAACCACTAATTTTGATTCTTAATCAATAATTAAGCCAATCCAATTTGCTTTTGGCCAAAATTTCTTCCCACAATTTTCATGAAGTGGCCTAGACTTGTTGGCAAATGGAGGAAAGTGTTTTTCAATTTTGTGTGCAAAATTTTTCATCAATCAATAATGATCCTTAATGGTGTATATACAGAGTGAGGCTCTTAATCACATTAGGAGTCCCTCTCCTACTCGTACTCCTACTCCTACTAGGACTCTTAATCCAATTAGGAGTCCTTCTCCCACTATGACTCTAAGTCCTTGTGGTGGTAGGACTCTACATTCAATTTCATTAATTTATATATTATTATTTATTATGTTATGTGTTAGTCAACTTTTGATAACACATGATATATAATAATATATGCATGTACATATTAGTAGTCACCACTTCTAGTACAAATAATTTAATTAGTAAATTTCAAACTCACTAAATAAATTATTCCAAAATCATTGTAACTCCGATTGTTGATTCGAGAGCGTCGATGTATCCAGGATACAAGTATTGTTCACATAATGAAAATCGATTTTTTTTTAAAATTTCACTTACCATATCAGACAGCTATTAGTTTTAGTGAACTTTTTCACAAAACAATCAGTTCCACTCTCCTTCCTTAATTAGCAATCATGATAAATTCCATTTCTTCTATCCTATGGAATCATCTCATAAACACTTTTATAAACTTCCTGTTTGATCTTCATCAAACTATAGTCGTCAAATTTCAACTCCTTGAAATATGACTATCTCAACGGGAACACAGAATCCGATAATTGTGTGATCCTTAATGGTTCAGGGATACAGCTAAACGTGGGTTCACATCTCCATGTGATTCAGAATAACATTTATTCTTATTCGGGTTTACCTTAGTTAACCCCATTCTTTAGATCAAATCCTTGATCAAGAATGTCAGAATTTATTTCTGATTGCACCCATCGGATCATGTAAGAGCGTCTAGTAACATCTCCCTATGATCCTCTAGGTATCACTGATAGTGTCTACAAGAACCTTTAGTCATGGTTAGCGTACAGTACGATCCCTTCAACACATATATCCCGGTCGAATCTACAACATTGCTATATCGATAATTGCATAAGACTTTGACAACGATGCGATTTATCTTTGAGTACTAATAGTGTTATAGTATGTGCAACTAGGAAAACACAATTCCCTAAGGCACATTTCTTGCTCAGGCCAGAGACTCCTTGCATTATTAACTCATCAGATCACATAGGATATCTTCACCCATAGGCGAACGGTGAATTCTCGACTACAATGCATTTGCTCCTACGTATTTCGAAACTATACCCAACCTCGCCATCTGATGACCCTCGATGGAGTCGATAAACGGATCAAAGTGTATGCTAGTACGTATAGCCCCTACAATGTCTTGGGTCAAAGGACTAATGGCGTACAATCATAAATAAATCAAAAATAATTAAATCGTAAAGTTTTCCATCATCGTATATCATTTTTGGGTGAAGTTTGATCCTTGAAAGTGACTAACTGTAAAAATATCATCATGTGGTCGATTGATCAGTATTAGCTCACCATTGTGCATGGGGACGGGCACTAGGCCTTATCGTAAGTGGAAATACGATCGTCGAGCTACCTCCACGGCCTTCTCCCGTAAACGGGCTCCCTCTAGGGCCTTCTCTCTCAAGATATTTCCAATCATATCATATCATATTTGTTACAGTCAATTCACATCCTTCAAAATATTTTCTTTCTTTTTTATTCATAAAATATCATGTCCTTCAAAATTCGTAAAATTGCATTTTACATGAAAAATCGTACAACTTTAGCATATATCGTAAAAAAATAATAATTTCATCATAAACGCTTTAAAATATCATTTAGAGTGTATTATGATTCTTCGGGGCACTGCCAAACATTTCGTACTACCCGAGATGTAAAATGACCATTTTACCATTGGGCTATGAAATTCTCGATTTTGATATTTTCTTATTTTTATCAACTCGAGCCTATCCCAAACCATCATATAAGCTTAAAATTGATTTCTAATATATTTCTTAGACGTAAACCCGAGCCTTTGGATTTATTAACTTAATAGCTAAACCTGAAGTGTTTTAATCCCGAATAAATTCATAACTTAATATTTTAATCTCAAATTTTAAACATAGACTTTTCATACCTAAAATACTCCCGTGAGCCATGATCCACACCTCGTGAACCATGGTTCGAGCCACTTCCTTGCCTAGCCCAAAACCGAGACCTAATCTTAAACTAGTCACGTTTCTTCCCAAAATCCCGAGCCACCATCGAGCCTCCATGGACCAAACCCTGACCAAAAACTCTTGGACCTTTCCCGACCTAGCCTAGACCAACACCGAACCAGCCCAAGCCGCCCACAGCCGAGCCGCACACACCTTTTGCATGAGTGCCCTTGATCGTGTCCCCTTCCTTACGTGCCCATGAGTCCAGCCATGCTAGGCTCTTCCTAGCCCCTGGACGCAGCCTCGATGGGACCGTGACCCAGCCCAGTCGAGCCCTGCAGTGATCTCCCTTATGGCCGAGCCTTCCTATGCCCAAAAACCATGAAACCCTAGCGCCTAGTGTAATCCCTTGCTTGTCCAAGAGTCCAGCCATGCTAGGAATCTTCTTAGCCCCTAGACGCAGCCTACATGGGACCGTGACCCAGCCTAGTCGAGCCCTGGAGCAGCACCCCTCCTAGCCGAGCCCTAAGACTCAAGCAAAACCCATAAAACCCTAGGTTCTACCCTTCACCATGCACGGCTCCTTCCATGCTCGTCCACCCCTCTTTTTGTTCCTTAAATGACAATTTTCCTAGCCTTTTATCGTCTTGTATTGGCACCATACCCTTTAGGATTCATAATACATATCATAAATGTATAAAAACATCAAAACTTTGAAAATGATCAAACGTTAAGCGATTTGTACTCAAATAATTTTCATTCTAACAAACATAATATGATTTGAATGATGTGCATAAATAAAGATTAAGAGCGTGCCTTTGCGTTTAAAACACTCGAATATTCGATCATTGCGTGGGTTGCGAAGAGGGACGAACGGGCGATAAAAACTCCTTGATTTTGCTTTCCAAATTTTCGAAAATTTGTGTGTGAAGTGTGTGTGTATTTCAGCTGCTTTGGAGTTCAAGAGCCCTAGGTTTCTTTATTTATTATTTTCGAAAATTTTATGTTAATGGGTTGGGGTTTTGGGTTTTTTAGTTTATGAGTAATTGGACCTTCTAATCTTAGGTAAATTAGGCTCATTGATACATATTTAATTGTAAAATAAAAGTTTATAAAATTTGTTTTAAAAATAATAATTTTTTGACCTTTAAAAGTCCTTCATTTGACCAAAACCGGCTTCCCGGACAAAATCGAGTTCGTCTCATAAAATAATTAGAACTCCAGTATTTTTAGAAATTTTAATCATATTTAATCATATTATCAAGTCCCAAAATATTTATTGAAAAATATTTTTATCTTGGTCGTCCCCAGCCTATTATCGAATGTTCGGATAACATCTTTAGTTTTGATGAAATCATGCAATTACACCTTCAATCATATAACATGTATCATTTAATCGTTTAAAATCAATTAAATAAAGCAATTAAGCAATTTAAATAATTTGCATGCATGCGGTTTACGTGGGCTGATTTTTAAACGTTACATGGACAGTCCGAGGGAGGGTTGTTCAGTGCATCGTCATATGATCATCCATCCGTGTGAGTGGACAACTCTATGACCTTGCCAATGAAACATGGCCTTTACATCACAGATGCTAGCTCGAGCGACTTTTATCCTTGTTTGGAATATACAATATACTTTCTAATGAGTTTCATAATCTTACGTTGTGACGCAGACCTCATGGTACCTATTTTATATTCAAGAACTTTATATATGCAGCTTGCATGAGTGTACATATAAAGTATAATATCATAATTGAATGAAATAAAATAAAGATTGTTTTACATTAGAGTCAATAAAAGCTCAAGTCACAAGTTGGCTTGCCGGACACCTACTCTAACACAACACGCCCTAACGGCCAAAATTATCTGCCCCAGCGCGATGCATTGCAGAATTAAACAAAGAAATCCTAGATTACGAAATTTAATGTATTTTTACATGTAAACAAAAGTAGCAACTTTTAGGAAGAATTGAAGATTGAATAAATTATTGAGAATTTTATCTCTTTTCAAAGCTTGGCTTTGTATACACATTTGTGTGTTCCTTAAAACAAACTTATCAAAGTTCATAACTTTGTGCCGTTTGTCGATTGTTCTTCACTCGGATTGTCAAAGAAGAGTTCTTTGAAGGTTCGTTGAGATCAGTTGTTATTTTCGTGAATATTTGTTGATAAGTTTTTGTAGCTTAGAAGTAAATATCACAAACCTTTCCTTGTTTCAAAAAGATCGGGACAACCCAACATTCTTTATTTTATCGAATCGATTGTGTGACTCCGTTTTTTAGCGTGTTTGCTTTTCATGTTTGAAGAATCGCATCACATGCATGACATTTTTACTTCTTTGATTGAAATTCTCTCTCTTTTCCCGTCTTTCCTCGAGTTAAGGACACCAACTAGTGATGCCGATATGCCGAATGCATGCAATTTCTTCCCTTTTTCTAGCATTGTAACTCAACTTCCTCTATTTCATCTATACGCCATCAAAATCATCATTAGGAGCTATAAGTATTCATCTAGACAATTAAAATCACCAAAATATTATCAATAAATCGAAGAAGTCATCTCAAAATATGATCGTATCATATGTAGACTCTAGTGAGATAACAGACCAAGAATCTGATAAATAGAATTCCAATATAACACCACATAATAACATGTTGAATTTCTTTATTTGGCTCCATGGCTGCATTTAGTATGACATGTTCGTCAGAGAAATCTAAATAATAAAATGCATCGAATATAGAAAATCCAATAAAATAAATCGAATGAAATAAAGAAATAATAACCGATATTGCAAAAATACTAGACGAAAAATCCAAGTGAGTTAAATACAAATAAAGTTTCTCTAAAATAAAACAAATCATTAATTGAATAAAGAATATTTTACATAAACAGAGCCGAGAATTGGCTTCTCGTACACCTACTCTGGCACCTTCTGACGTAATTTATCTACCAATATAACTGGTTTCTTTACAAGTAGTCATTACAAGAACAACATCCATTATGGAAGTGATGTGATCTCTTCTGCTCCCCTTATAGTTATTTCTCTTCACTGCAATGGAGATGAACTTTCTAACTTGACGTCAGTCTCCACAAACTCTGAGGTTCTGTGTTATCACCAATCTGGTCCTGGCTTAGTGTTAAATATCCCTAAAGCAACAGGGAGTCTTAATGTAATTGCAGCATTTCAAACTTTTGTTAGATATTATGCGACACAAATTCTGTTTTTGGTACATGTCCCATAGCTCTCATCTCAATCTCCATTTCCTCTAAAACTCCCAAAATCTGTTGATATCGAGGGTGGCACTTACTTTCCGCGAGAAAAGAATGAAATACCCCGCTCACCTCTACTACACTGTAACCTGGTTCTTTCTTCATTCCTTCCATTTTCATGAGCTTTCTTAACTTGGCTACTTCATCCCACCTTCTTGCTGCAGAAAAGAAATTTGAAACAAGGGAATATATCCCAGGACTGTCTGGATTTAGCTCAAGAACCTTCTTGGCCACAAACTCGCCGACAAAAAACTTCTTATGATTGAGGCAACCAGATAGGAGTGCCACCCAAATAGCAATCACTGGCTCACAGGCCATGGAGTCTATCAATTTCCAAGCAACCTCAACTTGGCCGGCTCGAGCCAAAAGATCAATTAAACAAACAAGATGCTTTTCAGTTGGTTGAACTTTGAATTCTTTGATCATGATATCAAACAAGTGCTTCCCTTCCTCAACTAATCCCGCGTGACTCAATGCGGAGAGAAGAGATGCAAAAGTCGCGTGATCTGGTTTTGTATTTGTCTTTATCATTTGATGGAAAAGTGAGAGAGCCTCTTCTCCATGTCCATGATTCCCATAACTAGTAATGATGGTATTCCACAATATCACATCCCCCGAACTCATCCTGTCAAATAAAATACGAGCAGAGGAAAGGGCTCCACATTTTGCATACATATCAACCAGAGATGTAACAAGAATTTTATTTACATCAACTTTTTTAACAATATATCCATGTATCGCCCTACCAAATATCAGGAACCCAATTTGAGAACAAGCAAGAAGTGCACCAACAAGTGAAACCAAGTCTGGCTCAAAGCCACAACTTTGCATCCCAATTATCGATTCAAGTGCATTCCTTGAAAGTCCGTTTTGTGCATACCCGGAGATTAAAGTACTCCAAGAAACAATATTCCGACAATTCATGGTTCTAAATAGAGTACAAGCAATGCCCATCTCTCCATTCTTGGCGTACATGTCCACAAGGCTAGTCTGTACCATTACATCCATAGGGAAATCTCTCCTAATCATATAGCCATGCAAAGAGGAAGCCATTTTCAAGTCCTCAATATTTGAACAAACCTGTATCAGGGCCAACATGACTACCCTGTCACCTTCGAATCCCTCTTGGCACATCCTTCTGTAGGTATTCAAAGCCTCATTTACTTTCCCAATCTTGACAAACCCAGTGATCATAGTGCACCAAGAAACAACATCCTTTCTCCTCATCCTCTCAAACACGCATGTCGCCTCGTCCATTTTCCCACACTTGGCATACAGATTCATGACAGAAGATCCCACAAAACCATCATGCTCATATCCACAATCCACCGCTCGTCTCCAGATTTTATCACCCAACTCCAAGTCCATCAATCCGGTGCAGGCTTTGATAGCCACTGTAAAGGTCGAGCTGTCGGGCTTAACTCCTTGGAAACCCATTGCTTTATACAAACCTACGACTTCATGTAGTAAATTTTCACGAGAATACGCCACGATCAATGCATTCGAAGATTCTATACCTCGTTTCGGCAAGCTGTCAAATAGCTTGTGGGCTAGATACACATCGCCCACTCGGGCATATGAAGATATTAGTTGGGCAGCTGAAAATCTATTGCTGAAGAGCCCAGACGTAATCAGCACGCTGTGGATCTTGGAAACGCAAGCTCTGTCTTTACAGGTCAGTAGCAACGTCTTAAGGTCCTCAAGAATCCATTTGCCCACAAGCATTTGGTAGAATAAAGTCGCCGTTGCAGCTATGCGTTGCCACTAACCATCGAAACCATGATACTGAGCTACACACTCAATATATATGCGTGTGTGTATATATATATAGATTGGAGGGCAAATGATGAAATGATTAAGAATGAAGTGAAGAATAATTTTATTTGTCGATAGAAGTAAAATTTGATAAGTAAGACTAATAGGCATATATTTTTTTCCTATTTCAAATATAGATTTAAATTGTGCTTAAAAGATGCTCTTATAATTTGGATTTATTTTCTAATATATTTTAAAATTTCGAATTGTTGTATTCATTCTTTTTTCTTAAGATATATTTCTTTGAGCCTAACAGGGGGTTCTTGGATTGTTCTCGATCTTCTTTCATATTTAAGCGTTTCCATTGTCAAGTAATCATTGTTGTGAATCGGGTTTTCTCGTGTCCAAACGCAACGGAAGTTTTAAAAAATTTTAAATCTTGACATTCAAGATATTGTTTGAGCATTCGTATGGTTTAAATAAACATTCATAGGACGTTAATTTGAAAATTTTACCTTTAGTGAAATATTCACTTGGCTCCAACTATTCCGAGATCAGCAGAGATAACTCTTGATGTATTCTCTATAAACTTTCTTCGATGCTCATTTCTTCAATCTCGCAATCTGGTCCACGACTCGAAGATTAGTTCCTCTTCTAAATAGCACTAGAATATTTAGAAGAAGTTTTCGTTGAGATTAGTTAAAACGAGGAGAGACTCAAAACCCTTGAATTATTCAAAGGTGGTGGCCGAAATATTGGAGAGTGGGAAGAGGAGTATTTCGAAAATCCTTGACTTGGAGGCTAGGGTTTCGAATATTGTAAAGATTAATTATCATTAACCCCAAACCTAATACACATGTATAAAAGCAGAGTTTTTGCCAAAAATAATAATTTCTCGTCAAAATGTCATTTCTAAAAAAGGAAAGATATCTCATTAATATTGAAATATATATATATAAGCAGAGTTTTTGCCAAAAATAGTAAATTCCCTCCAAAATGTCATTTTTAAAAAAGGAAAGATATCTCATTAATATTGAAATATATGTACGGCAATAAATTATAATTTCAATTATTGTTTGCATTGATTATATCAATTCATTTACTTCAAATTTGAATTTAATTCATTTCTTTATTAATTCAAATATAATTTATGTATTATATGTTTTTTATTATTTTTTATTCAAATTGAAACTAAACTCTATTGAAAACATAAACTACATTAAAATTTTTCCATTGATTATATCAATCAATTTAATTAAAAATTGTATTAGTAAATTTAAAATACAAATGATTGCAATGTTCAGTATCACTCATGAGGTAAATCATTTAAAAATATATTTTGCTATTTTAAGTAATTTCATGTCCAAATTACTTACTAAAAAAAATACAATATTTAATTAGTTTATTTAATTTTTCTAAAATTAAAATTGGTTGAGTGTAAAATTTATCACTACAACAAAGTTTTCCAATGGACATTAAATTACCATTTAATAATCATAAATTTTTTTTTTATCACAAATGCATATTATTTCGAAATTACTTTAATTTGAAAGAATTAATGCATTGTAGTTTTCTTCCAAAACCATATGTACATTGTATATCGTGAATTGTCTTCTTAAAAATTCAAATAAGAGAGCACAAGAAAATTAAAAGAGATAGATTTAAAAGAGTTTCAAATGGACATTAAATTACTCTCAATAAACATGTATATTACCCTCAATAATCAGAAATGTTTGACATCCAATGCATGCAATTAGAGATTTTCATAATTTTAAAGAGTTAATGTATGGTATAATTCTGTCAAAAGCATCCAATGCATAATTTTTGTCCCTTGAGATGTCTTATTTGAATTTTAAATTTTAAATAATGCAATATTGCATATTATATTAGAAACCAATTTTATTCTATTTATCTTACTAAATTTATCTACTCCAAAATTGAATTATGAAATGACTACATTAAGTTTGAAATCTTTCTTTCATTATCGAGAAGTAAAAAATATTATTCTTCTATTTGTACAGAATTTTAATTATTACGTATTACTAATGTAATAATTTTCTTCTATATTACAAAGTTAACGGATACATGATAGTATAAAATGTCCCGTAATGGAAATGATTAAACCAATCATAAAGAAAGTACACATCTTATTAGAAGACATCTTAAATAAAATAACTTTCTGATTTATACATAATTTACTTATGATCACATGTTTCATTTTTCTTTCGAAATAATATGATGTTGTGTATATTATGAATAGATTTTGTAGATAAAAACACAACTCATTTGGATAAAGATATTGATGATATAATTATTGTTATCATTCAAATGTGTCAAACACGTGCCATGTCACAAAATTGTTTGTGAATGTGAATTTAGACGAAATTACTGAATTTTTAAAAAATTATTTCTCATTAATTTTATTGAATGTGATTTAAAAATATGTTTTTATCACATGTTAAAAAATAATAATATATAGCTTCTCGAAAATTAAAGAATTAAATTTGTATTAAGGTTGGTGGTCGACATCAATACACTAAACACGATAAGCATCATGTCATTACCTTAAGCTAAGACAATCTAAAATTTTGATATATAATAGTGATTATTAGCCAAAAAAATTAATCAACATGCATTGTATTTAAGAAATTTTTTTCAAATTAGAGAAAAATAGTTTTTATTTTTATTTTTTATAATTATATTATTTTTTTCAATGTAAATATCTATTCATTTTTCACTAATTTTTAATAATATCATCCTGTGCATCATACGGGTTAAATACTAGTATATATAAGCTTAGGGCCTATTAATTAAATTAAATATTTAATGGGCTTACTCAATTAATTATTTTAGTCGAACTAGTTTAATTAATTAATTAATCTTTTTAAAGTTCAATTAATAACCTTAATAATTTGTATGTTGGTCTTGTACTCCTACAAGTCCATAATACATGAACCCATTACATTTAATTTAAATCCTTTATAAATTCAACATTGAATTTATTATTTAAATTGTAAATTCAACTCCTTGAATTTATCACCTCCAAAATTTAATAGTCATAAATTCAACTCCTTGAATTTATTTCTCAATGTTTTTTTATAAATTCAACTCCTTGAATTTATTATCTCAACGGGGACAAAATAATCCAGTACTTGTGTGACCCTCAATGGTTCAGGGATACATCTAGCCGTGAGTTCACAATTCTTTGCGATTTAGGACATAATCCTTTATCCGATCTTACCCTAATTTGCCTCATTCTATATATCAATAATTGATCATGATAATGTCAGAAATCATATCTCTGATTAAACCCATCGAACCTGCATGGTAAGATCGTCTAATTCATAACCGACTGGTTCTTCCAGGCACAATCATATCTCTGATTAAACCCATCGAACCATGGTAAGATCATCTAGTAGCATCGTCCCATAATTCCCTATGTATCACTGATAGTGTCTGCAAGAACCAGTCGATTATGATTAACGTATAGTATGGTCCCTTCATCTCATATATCCCGATCGAATCTGCAACCATTGGTTCATCGAGGGTTGCATAAGAATTCGATAACTGTGTGACATATCTTTGAGAATAAATAGTGGCATCGCATGTACAATTGGAGAACTCCTTCCCTAATATACATCTCATACTATGGCCAGAGATTCCATGCACTATTATTTCATCAGATCACACAGGCTATCCACACCCGTAAATGAGTGGTGAATTTCCGACTACAATGCATTATCTCCTACATGTGTCGCAACTGGATCCAATCTCGTCACCTGATGACCCTCATGAAGTCGGTAAACGAGTCAAAGCACAGCCATAGCATATTGAGCCTCAGTGTTGTCCAAGGTCGTAAAGACTAATGATGTACAATCACAACCATGGACTTATCCTCTCGGTGAATGATAACCACTTGGAAAGTCTTAGGGAGGGCAGTTCGGTATAATCATCATATGACTACCCATCTACGTGTTTGGACATCTCTATGCCCTTACCAAGAAACGCGGTACAAAACATCACAGATGCCAGTCTCGAGCTCAAGCGATCTTTATCCATGTTTTAGGCGGTTGAATCGACTAGAAACGAATTTAGATTTTACAATGTTTACAAATAAGTTTCAATATTGAAGTACGATTCATTTGTATTAAAGTATAATCAAGATCTTTATTTATGTTGATCACATGTGTATACAGATAAAGAAATAACAAACCATGAAATAATGCATTATATTAAAATAAATATTGTTTATTACAAACCAAGCCAATAAATTCCTTAGCCAACAGTTGGCTTACAGGGCATCTACTCTAAAAATCTCCCACTTGCCCTAGAACCAACTACCCATAAACTTTAATCTCATTTCTTCGCTATGCTTCTCAAACAATGGTCATGACAAGGGCTTTGTAATTGGATCAGCAACATTTTCTGTAGAGGGGACTTTTTCGATTGATATATCTCATCTTCCCACAATCTCTCGGATGATATGTAACTTCCTCAGTATATGTTTGGATCGTTGATGAGACCTTGGTTCCTTTGCTTGCGCAATGGCACCAGTGTTGTCGCAGTATACCGGGTCTGGATCAACTTCATTAGGAATAACGTCCAACTCTTGGACAAAATTCTTCATCCAAACTGCCTCTTTGGCTGCAGCAGATGCAGCAATGTATTCAGTTTCGATAGTGGAATCCGCAACGGTGTCTTGCTTGGAACTTTTCCAAGAGACATCCGCACCATTGAGCATGAATACAAAACCAGAGGTCGATTTCGAATCATCTACGTCACTTTGGAAGCTAGAATCAATGTAGCCTTCCAATTTCAATTCTCTACCTCTATAGACCATGAACAAGTTCTTATTCCTTCTTAAGTACTTAAGAATATCTTTCACGGCCTTCCAATGCATTGGACCAGGGTTCGCCTGATATCTGCTTATAAAACTCAGAGCGTAAGTGTAATGCCTGAAATTTTATTACGGTAATTTGAGATTAATTATCGATAAATTGATGTGATTATAGTCAGATCAAGTCGAGAGCTGATTTAAAAGGCATCGAATTGAAAATGGAATAGCAATGGATGTACAAGAATGATCGGGCAGTGTTTTACGCGCACATGTGCGAGAGGAGGCGCGCACATGCACGCAAGGCTTATCGCGAGGACAGAGGACCTCGCGCATATGCGCGAGACAGGGCGCGCATATGCGCGAGGAGATGTATTAGTGATTGCCAAGTCCAGAGATGTTGGCGCACATGCGCGACGAGGTGCGCGCATATGCGCGAGGTGCCCAGTAGCTAAGATTGCATTCCAGAGAATGTCGCGCATATGCGCGGGATTAGGGCGTGCATATGCGTGAGTAGTAAAATTGGTTGACCCTGAGACCAGTAGGTCTCGCGCATATGCGCCGGTGGAGGTCGCGCATATGCGCGAGACGTGCAGGGCAAAGAACGAGCCACTTGCCCCTCACCATGCATGATATATATATATATTCTCAAACTTCATTTCTTAATTCCTCAGAAAGAAACGAGAAGAGTTTCAGAGAATTGTGTGAAAAATCCTTACGCCTTTTATTTGAGGAAATTGAAGTTTACGAAAGATCCGCCCGTCAGAATTTCAATCCGACTTCAGTATCGTGTTTTTATCGACGAGAGCTTCAACTAGACTTAAGTTTTATTGAATTTTGATATGGTTTGAAATTATGATATTGTCAGAATCGGATAGGATTGATATATGATGTTCTTGAGATATTAGACACCGTAGAACCGAGAACAGATTGTTTATACATTTGTTATGATTTTTCAGAGATGGAATTGAGATTATTTAGATTTCTTAGATTATGGATTATATTGGATATTGGTTATGATTTGTAATAGATATATATTGTTGTCTGAGTTGACGGGGATATCAAGACTATACTGTTATGCCGTCGAAACAGAATTAGATTGAGTATTGATCAGAATGAGTATTGATATGAGTTGTATATTGATATTGTTCCTATTCGACACTTCATTTCAGATTGGTATTGAGAGCTTCGAATTCAGGACTTCGACTTCGTCAGAACTACGTCAAGAAAGGTATAAATCAATGTTAACCGGGAGATTGACTTAAGTCAGATTGGACTTGAGTTTCCCTAAACCACATACTTGTATGTTATTGTTTTCATACTGTTGTATTATTTGAATGAATATGCTAGTCTATTGATTTATAGAAAAGCAGAGAATATCAGATAGCTATTGAGTGAGAGTCGCGGACAGAGGTGTCAGATTATGACAGAGTGATCATTGGCCCATTGCACATTGTCAGAGTAGGCATTGACGGATATGCCAAGTCTATGGCGGATATGCCAAGACAATGGATATTTGATTTATATCGATGTTGCTTAGGAATGGATCGATTCCTATCGCGGAGATTCGGTATATTGTAATATCCAGGAACCGGGATCCCTAGATTAGAGATGAGTCGACTCTGAGATGACGAGTCAAAGAGTTTTATCTGTATTCACTAATGTGTCATAAATTATGATTGATGTTTTGTGATACATGGTTTATGCTTTTGTATATGACTTTATGCATTGCATGTATACAGTGTTTATACTGGGATTATATTCTCACCGGAGTTATCCGGCTGTTGTCTTCTTTGTATGTGTGCATGACAACAGGTGGGATAGGATCAGGGTCAAGAAAAAGATGAGAGAGAGGACAAGTTAGCGTGGTGATCCGGATTCAGAAGTAGATAGGTTTGAACACTTGATATACAGTAGTTGAACTCTAGTTTGACTTTGTCGAACGTTGTACCAGATTTGTACTTCTATACTGATATGTATATTAAAAGGATCCCATTACGTTCCACATTTTAAAAAAAAAATTTTAGACCCTGTTTATCTTACTTGATTGAATTATTCCCCAGGAATGATTAAGAAATGAATTAGAGTCCGGGTCCCCACAGTAAGCAACATCACCACGCGTTGATATCATACCATACATGATACTACAAATGACTGACGCATATGAAACATGTGTCATCATCTCTATCTCTTCATCAGTCTTGGGACACATAGCTTTAGATAGAGTAACACCATGAAACACTGGTAAGTATAATTTCTTAGACTCTTCCATAGTGAATCGCTTCATAATGATATCGATATAAGTGGCTTGGGTGAACCCCAACATCCTCTTTGATCTATCTCTATAGATTTGTATTCTCAATACATATGATGCTTCACTCATGTATTTCATGGAGAATTTACTTGCTAACCATACTTTAGTTGAGTGCAGTAATCCTACATCATTCTCAATGAGTAGGATGTCATCAACATAAAGTACTAGAAATGTCACTGCATTCTCACTAACTTTCTTGTACACGCATGGTTCCTCAGGGTAATGAGCAAAACCAAATTCCTTGATAGTGCTATCAAATCTGAGGTTCCAACTCCTTGACGCTTGTTTGAGACCATATATTGATTTCTGAAGTTTGCATACCTTATGCTCACTTCCTACTAATGTGTATCCCTCAGGTTGAGACAGATAAATTTCTTCTTTGATGTCTCCATTGAGGAATGTAGTCTTTACATCCATTTGCCATATCTCATAGTCATACCATGCTGCTATGGCTAGTAGTATTCTAATGGACTTAAACATAGCAACTGGTGAAAAAGATTCCTTATAGTCAATTCCTTGCCTTTGAGTATAACTTTTTGCAACCATTCTTGATTTGAAGGTCAGTACCTTCCCATCCACCCCAAGCTTTCTTTTGTAGATTCATTTGCATCCTATGAGAACGATTCCCTCAGATAGAGCCACCAATGTCCAGATTTGGTTTGAATACATAGAGTCCATTTCAGACTGCATGGCTTCAAGTCATTTGGATGAATCAGTATCAGATATTGCTTCCTTGAAGTTCAGTGGATCACATCCAACACAAGGCTCATCATGGCCTTGTTCATGAAGAAGCGTATATCTTGCAGGTGGTCTGATAACCCTGTCAGATCTTCTGAGAGCGTGTACTTCAACTATTGGCTGTTGGAGGTTAGGTTCAACTTTTACAGTTGAGGGAGTTTCTTGAATTTCTTCAAGTTCTATCATCTTGCCTTTTCTATCTGATAGAAATTTCCTTTCCAGAAAGGTGGCATTTCTTGAAACAAACACTTTTGATTCATTGGGGTGATAGAAATAATATCCAACAGAATTCTTTGGATATCCTACAAAGAAGCACAAAGTGGATCTACTATCCAATTTGTCTCTCACTGCCTACTTCACGTAAGCAGGACATCCCCACATTCTCAAGTAAGAATATTTTGGAGTTTTTCCCATCCATATCTCATATGGTGTTTTATCAACTGCCTTTGTATGAACATTATTCAATAACATTGCCACAGTTTCAAGCGCAAAGCACCAAAACGATGTAGGCAATTCAGTGAATCCCATCATGGATTGAACCACGTCCATCAAGGTTCGATTACGACGCTCAGAAACACCATTCAATTGTGGTGTTGTTGGTGGAGTCCACTATTAGAGAATCTCATTCTCTTTTAGATAACACAAAAATTCAGCACTCAAATACTCTCCATCTCGATCAGATCGAAGTGTCTTAATACTCCTTTCTAGCTGGTTTTCTACTTCAGATCTGAATTCTTTGAACCTTTTTAATACGTCAGATTTGTGTTTCATCAAATAAACATACAAATACCTCGAATGGTCATCAGTAAAGGTAATGAAGTAGGATTGCCCATATTTTGTGCTAACACTTAGCGGGTCACAAAAGTCTGTGTAGATCAAATCCAGTAGGCCATGCACACGTTCCACGTTTCTTTTGAATGGAGTCTTGGTCATTTTTTTTTAGACAGGACTCACAAGTAGGTATAGAATTTTTGTCTGACAAGTCAAACATGTCTTCTCCCACTAGCTTGTGCATCCTTCTTTGGGAGATATGACCTAGTCTAGCGTGCCATATTTGTGAGGGATTTGGATCTTCTAATTTTATTTTGTTTGTTGTTGTTTTCGTATGCGCTTGGATATTGTTTAACGGAATATCTTTTAATTTTAAATTATAGATATCGTTTGTTAATTCGTCGGTTCCAATCAAACATTCATTCTTGTATAAATTCCAACACCTTTAGCAAAAACACAAGAAAAAACCATCCCTATCAAGCATAGAAATAGAAATAATGTTTTTATCCAATCCAGGAAGATATAAAACGTCACTCAAAAACAACTTAAAATCATTGTCTTAAATTAAAGTAACGTCTCCAATGGCAGTGGCAGCAACCCTTGCTCCATTTCCTAGTCTTAGAAATGTCTCACCTTCTCTAAGCCTCTTGCTTCTTCCCATCACCTACAAATAATTGCATAGATGAGAACCACATCCGGTATCCAATATCTAATAAGAGAAATTAATAGAAACATTAACTTCAATGTAAAACATATCATGGCCAGAATGCTTCTGGGCAAGATACTCTGTGAAATTACGCCTCCAATGTCCAGGCTTGTTGCAGTGGAAACATACTTGTTCTGACTTGTCAGGCTCTGTGGGCCCCGGAGTAGATTTCTTGTAAGGCTTCTTGTTGGGCATGTTCTTCTTTGGTGGGGCATAATCCTTCTTCCTTTTGTTTTGGGATCCCCTTTTCGTACCAGACAATGAGCCCACTAGGAGAACATGCTTTTCTTCTTGATTGTGGTCTCATAAGTAGTAAGCATGTTGACCAACTCTTCAAGGGTGGCCTCAAACTTGTTCATATTGAAATTAACCACAAATCCATCGAACGAGGCAGGCAATGACAGCAAGAGAATATCAGTCAAGATCTCACTAGGAATAACCACGTCGAGTCCCACCAACTTTTCGATGAGCCCAATCATCCTAACACCATGCTCATTGACCGAAGTACCAACTCGCAAACGTGTAGTCATGAGCTCCTTAACAGTAGCATGTCTCTCTGAACGAGTTGGATAGCCACTGTGAATTTGTTTTCTTTGGTATGATCGTTGCCCTCACATAGTTGTGTTAGTTTTTCCCATATCTCCTTTGCTGTGGAGCAAGTTTTGATCTTGGAAAACATGTTTTTATCCAGAGTTTTGTAAAGAATGTCTTTTGCGACATTTTCAAGATTTGTCTTCTTCTTATCCTCAGCTGTTCATTCGGATCGATTCTTTTCCACCATTTGGATAGCACCTTCAGTTGTAATCGCAGCTGTATTAACTTTCAAAATCTTCATAGGCCTGTCAGTGATGACGTACCAATGTCATCGTTCTGTGCTGCTAAATGTGCATGCATTCGAATCTTCCAGTCATCATAATCTTCCTTAGAAAACATAGGAATCTTGTTAAAAGATGACATATATAAGTTGTAGATATCGATGTTTGAGAAATCTTCGCTCTGATACCACTTGTTGGGATCGGGAAATAGTTTAGAAAGGGGGTGAATAAACTCTTTGAAAATATTTGCTTTTTAAAATTGGTTTCGACCGTTTTTAGGCGGTTGAATATTTTTCTATCAAACGGTTAGAAGTATGAACCGCGTAAAAGGTGCGGAAGATGGTTCAATATTTCTAATGATATTTTCAATCGGTTAACACACTAAACAGCAGGATATAAGACGAAGTGTAAAGACTTGTGAAAAATAAGGACACGAGATTTTTATGGATGTTCGGAGATAAAACTCCTACGTCATTCCTTCCTCCTCTGTAGGAAAACTTTCACTAAAAGACTTTGGTTTTACAAAACTCTTGCGACAGCCCACTCCAATCAGGACTTATCACACTGCCTGTTTTGGAACTCTTAGTGATCACTTTGCACTTCTGGAAATTAAGAACCTTTGGTTCACCAGACACTTCTATAAATCAGATAACCAAAAGGTTATTGATGCAAATAAACAATCTTGTTTTGGTAGCACGAATATGATCCTTGAGATATCGGATATCTTTTCGTTGAATGCGTGCTTGAGTGAGCGATAGAGATGTGATCTTTGATTGCGCTCAGATTCTTAAAGTATGAAGACTTGAAAGATTCACGCTTTTGAAAGCTTGATGGTTATGTCTCTCATTGTTATCGTGTGTGGTTTTGCATACTTTCTGCTTCACTTATATAAGCTGTAATTCCAACGGTCTGAAAAAGATGAGCAACGTTAATCTATAACCTTAGAATGATGTGTCACTATCAGCTGCAACATCATTAAATGTTCTTCAGCAAGACATTTAATGTTCTCTTTGCTAGCACGACTTTGATTCCATTCCTTGAAGAGTTACTGTTGGGTGTCCTTTTATAGCAACGGTTTTTACCATCAGAACTTGTAGGACATAAGTAATCTTTCTCTTCTGGGATAGTGACTTAAATGAATATCAATCTTGAGACTTGTGCATAACATGGTTGACTTGTAGCGGTGCAAATCTATTTGAGTGTTCTGAACCGATCAGAGAATGTCTTTCATTAAATGAGCAATAAATGGTTCTTTAATGACTTCGACGTAAGGTTCTTCGAACAACCAGTTGAGAATATTGAACTTCTTCTACTTTAAACGGTTGAGCTGATAGGCGGTCTGAACTCTATAAGCGGTTGAACCGTTACCTGTTATACATAAAACTTTGCAGCTGTTTCCTGAAATAGTCAAGTGCAATTTTGATTTTGTCGATTACCAAAACTTTTGGGTAATAATAATTTCTTAACAAAGTACATGCTAAATATAAAATTGTTGCAAATCTTAAATTTCACCCAAAATTTTCATATAAACACCCATCTCATAAACTTATAATTCAAACTTACACAACATAATTTCAACACACATATCCACTTAATCCCAAATTTCTTAATGACTTCCGAAAATTCTGGATTTTGACTTTCTCTTACCTTTATTGACTCGAGCTTATCCTATAGTATCATATAAGCTTAAATTTGACTTCTAATATTTTTTTTAGACGTTAACCCGAGCCTTTCGATTTAATAACTTAATGACTAAACCATGAAGTATTTTTAACAAGAATAAATTCAAAACTTAATATTTTCTTCTCAAATTTTAAACATAGCTTTTTGCCTCTAAACTTAACTAATTGATCAACTTTACCTTAATTTTTCATCACTCTAAATTCTTAATTTGCCCCAATATTATACCACTAATGCTTAGATTTTCAAGCCCAATATTGATTCATTCTACAATGCCCTTGATAACCATTCCTTATAGCATTATAACCAAGATATCTCAAGGTTCTAAATATCCCTTCCAGCCTAAATCATCGAAAATTCATATCATTTAAACCATTCAATTCTCACTTATTGCTTAACTAGTCCTCAAATTTCTTAGCAATTTCAAAATTGATTCCTAATTTATTCGAAAATTATCCAATTGGTCTTAAATTTCAAAAATTCTACAATTAACTCATAAGTTTTTGGCATTCCTAATTTCATTATACAGTTTTCCCGTAACAGAATGTTTAATAATTTTAAGCTTATTAAACCCAAAATTAATTATCGTAACCAATCTTACCCTTCCATCAAAACCTAAAATCCCAAATTATATATTTTTATACTTCTAAAGATCATTGCAGTCTTCAAATCATTATTCCTTATATGTAATTCTCAACTATTAAACACGAATCATCAGTATTTTCTTAGAAAATCTACATGTCTCAAAAGTATTCATAATCTTCATGATTAACTTATGACCCAAAGAGTAGAACATCAGTACCAAAACCCAAAAATCAATATAGTAAAATCATTTTCAACCTTTCCTAACGCCAATTAACCCCAATTCTTAAACATGTCCAATTCCACCACTACCAACATGCATGAAAATCATATAATTTCTTATTACATATCGTAACATGTATAAAAAATTCTAAAGAATATAATCTTTTAGCGTGAGAAAAATCATGCGACCATGGAGGATTATTCATAAAAATCATTTATCATGCAAACTTAAACATAAATGTCATTTAACTTCAAAAGGTGTTTAAACATATAGCTTGAACATATATACCATGTAAACATGCAGGTGATAACATTTAAAACATTGAAACATACAGACTTGAGGCTTGACGACTGAGTTTTCTGGAACTGGTGGTGGCACAACCCTTTGTAGGAACGTTGCTCTGATACCAACTGAAACGTCCACNTATTATTTAAAAATCCAAAATGACGTAATTCATAACATAAATCGTAAAAAGTCAACCAACCTTAACGAACATTATTTCAAAAACAAACTTAACTCTAACATCCTCTCAAAAGCATTCGTAGATCATAAAAATCTTTAAAGTAACGTAAATCATAAACTTAATTTAATTGCGGAAAACGAGCGTTGGTCCTTGGGTTGTGTGCACCTTCAGTTCTGCTAGTTCAACCCTCTATTCCTCCATTAAGATCAACATCATGCTCACCTGCATCGATCACACCTAGTGAGTCTATTTACTGCGCAAACCTTAACCATGATAACAAGTAATACATATACATCCACATGCAACAGTGAAAATACTTTTACTTAAAATAGCTTTTCATTAACATGCATAGCTTAAACATTTTTCCTTTCATCATATACATTTTTTTTCATCATATACGTATATGTTTTCTTTTTATTAAATTTGGATCGTTAATTGTGACTTTCATATCAGCTGAAGTTTGATGGATCCATCTACGTGTAACCACAATACTGGGCGGTAGGGACATCATCGACACTCTCATATGTCAACTGAGCATTGGCCTTATATATCATCGTATCATCATAATCATCGTATCATCATATTAGTCACAATAAATTCACATCCTTCAATTTTTCATATTTCCATCACTTATAAAAATTCATGCATATATAAATCATTCTTCTTTTAAACAAAGCATGCAACATGTCTTTTAGCATTAACTTTTCATCATATAATTTCATAAACATTTAAAATAAACATATTAACATTGTTACAGTATTCAGGGCACTACCAGGACGTCTAACAATTTTTAGTGTAAAATGACCCTTTTACCCCTAGAAGCATAACTTTCCATATTTATCCCTTGACCTCAAAACGACGTCCCAAATCATTCCAAACTTAACATATTACCTTAAAACACTCCCTTAAACATTCCTTAGGCTTAAAATTTAGGTTTTCGATAATTTCCTCGATTCGTTTTTAAACTTAGACATATATCCCGGATTTGACTCGTATTGACTCGAAACTTAACCAAACTTGACCCAAAGCTTAATAATACCTAACTAAACCATATTCAACCCAAATCAAGCCAATCAAAACCCTCGATCAACCTAGGATACCCACTGAAAATTTTTGCACCAAACTCTAGCTCCTATTTTCGAACTCTAAAGCTTCGACCCTAGCCCTTGTCCACCACAACCAGACCCTAGAACCCGTTCCCAGGACCCTGACCGTGCCCATAGCAAGCCATTGAACCGATGCTGTCAGCCCAAACACGCCCAGCCCCTTAACCCGTGACAAAAGCTGAGTGCGCCTCTCTTTTTGCGCGGTTCCTCCCTAGCCTTCATGCCAGCCTTCCCTTGAATCATCTAAGACCATGACTAGACCCTAATAGGACCCCCTGAACGCACCCTAACAGCAGCTAAGTGCCGTGCTTCACAATGACTCCTAGCCGAAACCCTAGTCCACCAAAATCCCAATTTTCGTTCAACATGTTTCACCCTACTGTCCAGCCGTTAAACATTCATCTATGGACCCTTAAACAAGTTGAAAAACATCCCTTCCTATAGCCCTACCATGGCAGCCCCTTTGTGCATCATTAGGAAGAGTTTTAAAAAAAGAAAACTCTAGTTTTATGCATGTATAGCCTTAAAAACGAAAATAAAACTTGTGCATCATATTCCTCATTCAAACATAATCAATTATACATAATATGGTATGAAAGATGTTTGAAAGAAAGTTAAGGTGTGCCTTTGCGTATTTCACGCACGAAAACAATTTGGCGATGCGAGGAACGTCGGCGGAGATGCGACCTTTGCTGAAACTTTCTTCCAAAAATCGTGTGTTTCCCTTCAAAGTTTTCGTGTGTGTGTGTGTTTTGGGGGAGGAGAGAGTCCTAGTAATTAATTAGAATGGTGGGGCGTGTGATATAAGGGGTTTGGGGAGGGTTTGTTAGCCTTTTATTTTAATTCAAGCTCATGGTGCAAGCTTGGGCTCATTAGCCAAGTATAATAGGCCCATTAAACTCATTAGTCATTAATTAAAATATTTTGTTCAAGAAATTTTGTAAAAATATTAGCCGAGTTCTCAAAAAATTCATATTTTTATCAAAAATCGAATAGTGGTTTAAAGTACGTCTCGGCCTATAAAATCACCTCAAAACACATTATTTTCGAAATTACCACATAACATATACCATAAATTAAATAATAAAAAATATTTATTTAATAAAAATATTTTCCCTCGTCCGGTCTCCGGTCTCCATTCCTCGATCGCGTCTCGTATAACTTTTATAAACACAGTTTTATGAATTCTAAAATAAAATTACATTTTAAGCATATAAACATTCCTACCAAAATCAATTCATGCAATTAAAATACACAAAAAATTTGATAACTTGCATGCATGTGGTTCACGTGGACTTTCAAATTTCGGGACGTTACAAGAAATATCTGGATATTGAGCATGAATTTCTCCGGGCTATCGAGACTGGGCCGAGCCTATCTCCTGGGGTATTGGAAACAAATCAAATACAGGCTTTGTACTCTATTTTGATTACTCTTCTCCTTAGTATAAATTTATCCAGCAGTGGCTCAGTAATATCCACTTCTACGCAGATTCTAGTGAATTTGCATCTGGATATTAAACTTGTGGCTTGGTCAACTTTTATAGGTCTTCCAATTTTGCTTCCCACTTTCATTAAGAAGTTTCTGTTGCAGTATTCTATTAGGAGACATGGAAATCAGACCCAGACTAGTAGTTTCTCCATGTTGGCTGAGAGGGGATCGAAATTCAGTGTCCATTCTTTCGTGATCAGATAATGGTCCATGATCATCCATGGTCCCTGAAACTTGGAGAATTCATAATCATCTATGGAGGAAAACTTGACAATATAGTTATCATTCTCCATCACTATCATTTCAATCGTGGCCTTGGGCTTCCATGATGCTTTAATTCGTCATGACAGATAATTACATCCAATTGTCCTACCCAAAACTTTAACTATCAGAATCTTGCGCCATGGTCTATGCAATCTTACCTTCTCCTCCATTGAGAGCGTGATCACCGGGAATCCTTGTTCGTCCCTCCCGGCATGGCACTCTTCTGACTCGTCAGATATGAAGTGTAGAACTCAAAATCAGTACACGTAAAACTCATGTATTTATTTAAACTAGTATTTCACCCGTGCGATGCACGGAGTGTTATTTTATATAATTAATGATTAAAATTAGTAAGTATTAGTATTTGAATAATGATTTAAAATTATTGATTTAATATAATGAATATATTTAAATTTCAAATATTATTATCAAAATTTATTATATCAAAATATTAATGTCATTTGAAATAACGCTCAAATGATGATAATAATATTTAATTTTATCGTTAAATTGACTTATTATCTTGGTTAAGTGGAACTGCTATATATAAATAAAAAGAATATAAAAATATTTAAAAAAATTTATATTATTTTGTTTATCAAAATTTTAAAAAATAAATAAACATTATTTAAAATTCAAATTTTTTGTCATTTATTATATGAATTAATTTTGATTAAAAAGTAATTATTTTTTGGACATGTTAAAAATATTTATATTAAATTTCTATTAAAATACATAATTTAAAGTTCTATACATAACAATAATAACAACAATTTATTGACTGTCTTTTAAAAATATTGAAAAACATAATATTATATAAAAGCTTTTATATTTTATTTAGTATGATAGAGAGTAGTAAACATAAATTATATAAAAGTAACACACAACTTAAAATCATAATCGAAATTAAATAGAATGATATAATCAATGCAGATACTTAAATATAGTTTATAATTTCAAAAAATATCAAATTTAAATTTGAATTTTTAAAAATAATTTGCAAACGATTCTCATTTAATTACGTATTTATTTCCTATTTGTTTCAAATATTAATGTGGTATGTGAATACATTAATATTGATATTTTTTATAACATATTATTTTTGACGAAAAACTTTCAAGATATGAAAAAAATCTTTCTTTATTTATATGTGTGTGCGTGTGAACCATACAAAATAAATAAAATATAAATAATACTTTTAAATCAAAAATTAAAATGTATGGAAAAAACAATAATAAAATTTTGATAATGAAAAATACATTTTAAACTTGAATTTATGTAGTTTCTATATTCTGGTAGATCGTATCAACGAACTAATCAGAGTCTAAGGGCTAAATGTATTTTTAAATGATTTAAAAATAGCTTATGTTTTCAATTTGAATAAAGAAGTACATAAAAAACACATAATTCATATATTACATTTAAATTGATATAAAAATGAATTAAATTCAAATTTAAAGTAATAAAGAAATTGATATAATCAATTCAAACAATAATTGAAGTTTATATTTTCAAATTTCTTCAATTCACAATTTAATTTTTTTAAAAAGAAAATATATCATTCTTTATTACAAAAATATCAATAAAAATCGCATAAAATTAATTGTTTTCAATCATTTATTGCAGTTCACCTATTTTAAGATTAATGATATATTTCTTTTTCTAGAATTATCATTTTTAAAATTAATTGTTTTCAATCAAATTATATTCAGCACAACCTCGTTGGTATGAACCGTATGATGGAACCAAGATATTAAATCATGTGATGGAACCGATGTCAAATCATTGAATGCTATTTATTTTTTCAAGATATTTAGATTTAAATTTGAAATTAAAAGTGAAATTTATATTTTCAAAAAATTCAATTTTAAAACTGAATTTTAAAAATAATTTGATATGTTTTATGACAATTTTATTAATTTTCATACTTTAATTAATTACATATTAATTATCAATTATCGAATATTTCAAATTGTGTTATCCAATAGGCATGGGAACTTCAAAAAAAAAAACTTTGAAAAGATAACCCATTTTATTGTTATTGAAAATTGTAATATTATTAAATATATTAGGAAATAATTTTTCTTTTTTTATTTCCTTATTTAGTAAAATTTTTGCGGGAACTTACTAAATATAGCAGACAACTCTGCTTATATATATATATATATATAGATTGTTACTTATTTATTTATTTTTAAAATGATTTTTAGCGATGCATGATTTGTGAAATTGCATTATTTTGAATTATTACAAGTTTATGTGATGCGCGTTAAAATATTTTCTTGAGTTTTATATTTCAGGCGATTATTCGATGCGGGATCGAGAAAAGAGATCGGTGACGATTTGGGCGATTTTTAAAATGTGGTATTTTATTTCAAGTCAAGAATTTGATATTTTAAATGATTTATGAAGTTTTAAGCATTTTAAAGCCTAATTTAATTATTAGGTGATTTTTAAGATTTTAAAGTTTATCACTTGAGTATTTTATTTTAAATTATGAGATTTTTGTAAAGTTAATAGTGGGTTAGTAGTCTTAATTAGTAAGTTAATTAATAATTAAACCCCATAATTCTCACTAACCCACTAACCCATTAACTCTCACACACATGCACGTATACACACACAATTGGCCTTTGCACACACACATCTCTTGCACCCTTTTCATTTCTTTTTGGAGAGAATTGGTAGAGTTCTTAGTTCTTTGTCCAGCAGCCACCCTCCCCTTCAAATTATTTCAGCAACCACACGTTGATTTAAGCAGCAAAATCGTGCCTCAAGTCACCCGGATTGCTTCCCGCACCGCGTCGCTTTGTTATTCGTCGTATCGTTAGTTTTAAAGAACAAAGGCATGTATATTCTTTCTTTTTGCATCGATCTTATCATAGTAATTATTTTGACGTATATTGAATGAAAAACATGTATATGTTATGCAAAAGTTTGAGCAAAAATGTTTGAAACGATTTTGGATCAAAATTTTAGATCTCAAAAACTGAGTATGCTGTCTTTTCGAATACTATGAATTTTCGGTCGATTTTATGATAAACCTTTCAACATATGAAACGTAACACTATTTGATACATTCTATTTGACAGTAAATTCGTAATTTTTGGACAAGACACGAGGGAGATATGATTTTTATCATAAAACCGCACAAGCTGTGAAATTTCTGTGTCACAAAACACGTCATCCTCTGTCATTTTGAATTCTGCGACTTATGGGTTTTTGTCTGGAAATGTTTTCAACATATGATTTGTAGTACTTTGTGTTATCTTCGATTTGACAGTAAATTCGTAATTTTTTGATAAGAAATGAGAGAGATATGATTTGTATTGTAAACCCGCTCAAGCTGTAAAATTTTTTGCATGTTCTTCATGTTTTCTTAAGTTTTGGTTGCAGGCTTCGTTGGGATCTACTGAATCTTTACTGCTTTGGTTGGGCAGCATGTCTAGAGCGTTCCAACGAAGCCCTCAACGCTTTTTAAGTATGTTCGACATGCAAAAAGAAAATTTTTATTTTTCCATAAATTTTAAGTAGTTTAAAAACAAGGTACGTTATATGAAGCCTTCCTCTTCTTGGCCAATCTCACCATCACCATTGTTTATGATGCCTAAAAGAAAATTTTTGAAGGATTTTCTTGCAGTGATATCGCCATTCGCCTGGTTCTCTTGGATCCCACCGTGGCCATCTTGCACATGAGTTCCCATTACCACATCTCCCTGGGCGTCATGCACAAGCTGATACATGGATGGTTTCGATTCTTCGTGCTCCTCTGAGGTCTGCAAACTCATGGGAAGAGAAGGGGAAGCCATATTGGTATTTGCTATATCCTTTCTAAAGATGCAATTTTATCAATATTAATTACTTTAAAATAATTTAAATAGATTAAAAAAATAACTAAAATTATGCTTAAAAACTAATTGATTTTTTCTTAAAGAAGATTTTTTTCACACCCCTAAATACCTAATAGGCTAGATGACTTACAACACCCCAACTATAGAATGGAATAAAAGCTTATGATACGTCTGTGCTATGTTTTTTACTCTGTTATATCATATTTTCCCAATTTAATTCTTTACTTTCCGATTATCCCGAATTAGTCCATCATTTTACACTTTTTTCCAGATTTGGTCATCAGTAAAATTGAATGTTAAAATTAAATATGACAATTTTCTCAGCAGGTTTGAGCCCCGTGGGAAAAACTAAAAATGAGACGGGTTTTGGGGATTTTTCAAATCCCTGAAGCAAATCGAGTATGAGTATGAGAATGTTACCTCATCTCCGAACCTACCTCGAAACTTCCGATAATAATATCATTACAACTGATAATAACATTGAATTTTCCTAATAATTGATAAGAAAAAAAAATTCAAATTCATAACTTTCAAATCTCATTTATAATTCATCTCTTCATTTCATGATAATTATATAGTTCCATCTTTTTTTCTTTATTAAAACCATGAATTACAAATCAAAATTGCATCAAGCAATCGCCTCTCACTGGACTAATTTGGATGTTGAAACAGATGCTTCCAATTCTCTAGTGGCAGTAAAGAATCCTACTCCATTTTACATGGATGAATCCATTTGAAGACTTTGTTCTCTTACTACTACAGCTACATTTCTCCATTGCCCTCGTTCTGTAAACAACGTTGCTCATAAGCTTGCCCAGATTAGCATTACTACCGCAAGTGACATATTTTCGAATGCTATTCCTAGGTGTTTGAAAACTGTTGTGTACAATGATTGATAATTCAATTAAAGTTAATGTTAAAAAAGAAACATTAATTAAAATGTTAAAAAGGAAATATTAAAAAAGAAACATGAATTACAATGTTAAAAAAGAAATATGAATTACAAAAGTTTGTAATGTTTAAGTAGTAATATTAGTATTTATATATGTAATTGAATTATTGTATTTGTATTCTGCAAGTGAATTTAAAGATTTTTTTGTTATTTCAACCGATGTTATGAAGCAGTGATGAAGATACTCATTTGATTCAAATCAGGTCGGAGATGATGATGACAAATTTGGCCTACCACGTTACCATTTCTAAATTATTTAAAGTCAAGATGATGACGAAAATGAAGATTTATTATCCGCGAAGTCGGAATGAAAATTTTCCACCAATAGAATGGGGTACAGCGATCCGATAGGGTCCGATTAAGAAAAAATGGAGATTGTGGCGGGGACTAAAATGGACTGAAATTGAACATATGATGATCGAACATGCAACATACAAGCTCGTAAAATTATTGAAAGAAAATGAAAAGAATTCAAAATTTTATTCTAAATTGAAATCACTACAATCAACTTAAGAATTAGTAAAACTGCTTTCCTCCTATAATCTATATTGAAAAGACAAACTAAGTAATGTATGGATAAATTTAAAAAATAAAAAGCATAGATAAGAAAACAAATGATTCTAGATATCGTGAGTTTAGAAGATATCAAGAATCTCTAAGATGTAATTGTTGCAGAGTGGACAGTTCCCTCTTTGAGCCCAAAGCTCTCTAGAACAAAGCCTACAAAAGGAATGCCCACAAGGAATAAAGGCTGCTCCTTTATGCCTCACCATGCATACACAACAACTGTTATACTCTCCGTCGTTCCCGTCGCCGTCCTCGTCCTCGTCTTCGTCCTCCTCATCCAACATGTAAGATGATCCATCCAAACCCATTTCTCGATCTGTCTCGGCCAATAACGACATTAACGACATCCTCGCTGGTTGTTGCCCTCCTGCACTGGCCTCCTCCTCATACTCCTCCTCCCCACAGCCACTCTCTCCCTCCTCGCTTTTGTATTCCTCGTCCTCATCATCGTGGTATTCGTCGTCGTCGTCACTACCATTATCTTCCCTCTGCAACCTCCTCAATCCCCGTGCATGCATATGCTCCGGTCTACCGCTTGCTCTCTCCATGGCACGACTAGCGTTTCTCTGGAGACTTGGCATGTTCCTCGGGTTAGACATCAATTCTGGGTCCACATCGGGGACGGCTGAAATGTCAACTGGATGAGCCATGTCGGACGGGAATCCGCCGGATGGACGGCGGTTCATCGAGCGATTGTTGATGGGGATGTCTGAAGCAGGTGTGGAGAAGGTGGATGTCCAGGCTGCGCCACGGCGGCGGCGGAGCTTGTCCTTGAAATGCCTCCAGCTCTTCTTGCCAGCATAATAGTGAGCCGTACTTCCGGATTCATCACGGATTATGTCTGAGAGGGTACGATTTGAATGGACCCGAGGAAATTGTTCTCCGCCTTGTCGAATTGCCCCTTGTTTGTCGCTGAGCATTGTGTTTAGTGTCATGCCGGCTGAATTACTCCGGCTGCCTCTGCCTCTTGAATCCATTTACCGGGATAGTAGTAGAAGCCTAGATCTGAAGGCAAATTATAAGTTAGACTCATTCATTAATCAAAACCACCTACTTTCAATGAGGATCCTAGATTAATTAGGAAAGAATATATGTAACATAAGAGAAAAAAGTAACCAATAACATAACGTTGAGGTTAACTGCAAAATGTCAACCTAAATTACACATTTTTTGAGGTAACAGCTCACAAAAGACCAACAAAATTAAGTAGGAAGCATGTTGAGGTTAACACCCTAATGTCAATATAAAAACCTGCACGCAGC
Organism: Primulina huaijiensis; assembly: GCF_012295235.1. Taxonomy (NCBI): domain Eukaryota; kingdom Viridiplantae; phylum Streptophyta; class Magnoliopsida; order Lamiales; family Gesneriaceae; genus Primulina; species Primulina huaijiensis. Next base: position 17,474,502 of record NC_133312.1, read on the forward strand.
AATTATTCAGGCATAATTCTTACTCAAATAATTGAGCTTTTAAAGTTGAGGATTCTAGTGACATGGTGCCGTATATCTTATAAGGGTGAATCTTCATCGCTATTGCATACACTCCTCCATGATTAATCAACCATATGTAAGGTACAATCAAACACAAGAATACCATATCAATTGCTAGAAACAGTTTTCTACAAAGCTAAGCACCACAACACGTGGTTCTTCGGAGAAAAATCTTCCATCTCTTGCCAATAAAATGGATGCAGATCATACAAAATTATAACCTGAAGCAATAATTCAAGATAAGTGGTCCATTTTATGGAACCTAATAATCAAATACCGAGTTCAGGAGTTCGCTATTTTCTTTACTGTAATGAATAGAACAAATGCATTCGCGGAGATAGGAATAAAGCGAATTTAAACTATTTTTTTCTCTAAACAATAACATATCGGGCAAAATCTGTTGCATTTCAGTAAAAATGCATAATCGCCCCCTCATTCTCTAGTTTAGTGACAACCAAAAGTACGGAAACGGGATGTTGATGAAACATATCAATATTAACAACAATAGTTCAAGATATACGGCACATTTTACGGAACTTAAAGACTCAGAACAAAGTTCAGATGTTGGCTATATTGTTCCCTGTAATGAGTATAAAAAATTGCATGGCGGAGACAGGAACATGAATTATGGGCAAAACTTAATTTATTGTTTCACTACATACACCAAACGAAATCCATTACATTTCAGGAAAAAATGCATACTTACCCCGTGAAATCTCCAGTTTAATCGCAATCAAATCAGTACAGAAATCAAATGTAGGTGATACATCAACATTGAGATCTCTCAAACAAAATTGAAATTTGGCAAAAGGATCAAAGACATTTGGCACACTACATATTAACAGCTTCACTCACGCTCGCTCAATCCCCTGTCATTAAAAAATTTGTGCACATCAAATTCAGCTGAATCAATGACACAGCAACAACAATACCAAGAACAAAACAAAATAATCGGAAAACATCCGGAAAAAACAGATCAAGATTGAATCTATTAGATATCCAGAAATAAAAGGCTGAAAACAGAATCGACCCACGACAGGAAATATAAAAGGGCATAAAATTCGAACGAGAATTCTGATACCTTCTCATTAACAAGGAGCCAACAGTCCCTGTTGTTATTGTGCACAGAATCCTCCGCCAAAGTGCAAAATTACTGGAAAGAAAGGAAAAAAAGAAGAAAAGAAAAAAAGTAGAGATTAATGTCCGGTGTATAATTGTTCAAGGCGTGCAAATGGACTCTGATATCGTAGGGGAGAGAGTGAAGTGAGGGTGAGTAAATCTGCGCGGGGCTCGGTGAATTTACAAGTTGCATGGCTTCTTTTTCCATCAAATCGAAGTTATACAAGTTCAATCTATAAAAAAGCAATTGGAGGACAACTAAACTTAACTTTATCGTAACTGTTTGCTTCCTAAATTTTTTGTTTTTACTCCCTAATTATTTAAATTTTCCAAAAATAACTTTTAACTCATTGAATTTGATACGTAACATTGTTATACTTATCGAGTAAATTTTCAAAGATATATAGCCTAAAGACATACAACTACACAAGGTTTTCATCTTATATATCATAATTCAGATTTATATTAATATATATAGCTCATCATGCTTTAGTATAATAAACTAAACATTTTATCTCTTTGACAAGAGTATGTCAAATTATATCCTCCAGATTTTATAGACGGTTCTTCACAGCCTTACCACACACAATCATAAAAGATGGTTCCTGACGTAGATTCTTTCAACAACACTTAACATAACCATGTATCATTTCCTACCACAGGGTGTATAGTAAAATTTTAATTTTGAAAATTATACATGATAGGGGCAATAAGTGTTGGTTCTTTCATTCAAACATACAACATATTAATACATAATAACTTTCTGTAGAAGAGGAAGAAGAAAAACTTGTTTAACTACTTATAGTAGCTAGGAATACAATACACATAAATTAGAAAAAGAAATATTATAATTTATTTGAAAGAAAATGAAGAGGTTGAATGATAAATTCGTCTTCTTTCTGTCTTGGTATTTATAGAAGTCTCATTCATATTTGAAACGCGAAATTCATTCTTGTGAATTGCTTTGCCAGTTGTGGCCAACAACATCTTTTCGTGTGTTTACCACTAGTTAGTGTCTGTCATGTTGCGGTGGTTGAGCAGACCATCTTCAACTAACGAAGTGGTTAGATCACATGTTTTCTTTACTTTTGTCTGAAATCTATTGATTTTTATGGTCCCCGGGGAAACGTGACTTGTGTTCACCATCACCACTTGGACTTTTTCCGTATTATGTTTTTCGATCAAATCTGAGCCGAAAACCTGTCCCGAATTCTGGCTCTTTCTGGTTTGGGCATTCTAGGCAAATTTCTACTGACTATCTTTCCACATGAGCCATATTGCAGAATTTACAAAGATTTTTTTCTCCTCGGCAGCTGCTTGTTCCACATAATATTTTTTTCTTTTCAAATATTTTCTCTACAAAGCTTGTAGTTTTTCTTGTTATTGTATTTAACAGAAAAGATCTATTTATAGAATTTTGATAAAACTTAAATGAAAACTTGACTTTGTACATCTCTTTGAGACAGACCCATAATCTCCATGCTCTTCAAGTGGAGATGATGTCTTCATAGAGTGATAAAACAAGAGGTGTTTCATTATCTGGAGGATCATTAATGAACTTTTGAATGTTTATGTCTGGTCTTCTCAATTTGATGAAGTGAAAGGCAGCATGTGAGCCTTTCTCGGCTATTTCTGATGCTGCACTTAAAAAACAAAGCGCCAGAATATCTCCTCCTGACAAATCATCATTATTTTTGCCCATGTTTCATGAACAGCTTCCTGGATCTATTTTGGTAGTGCTGAGATTTTTGGGAAGCTGGGTGATGCAGTATAAACTGACGCAAGAGCCCCAAACTCATACCATGCTTTTATCTCATTGGAATATGAATTTTGTTTCATCAATACCCTAGGATACTTTCTTGCTACATCAGTTTGGATTGTGGATGTGTTGATACCTATTCTTCTTTTCAATTTATCTCAGTTATGTTGAAATAACCGTAATGGAGAAAATATAAGCTCGTTAATACTAACCTTAGATTTTCCCTTGTCAGTTTGAGGTCTAAGGTTGATTTCTCCATCTTTAATGCCTGAGGTGAAGGGTAAACTTGAAGTCTCTAGAGACTAAATTTTTTCTTTGGTCGACTCATCTAAAGAAGATTTCAATTTAACACTTGTGCTAGGGGTACTTGAATCTTCTGTTCCGGGTATAGAGCCATGTACTCAAAAACTCTCTATTTGGGAAATCAGTGGCTTCTCAATATGTAAAGTTCAGGAAATTAAATTACGTAACCTAAATGCATGTAATCTAGGGTTGTAGTTAAAATATATGTTTATTTGTTTTTATGCATTTAACACATAATTATGGCATGATAGGGATTTATTTCATGATATTTTAAAAGATCATGTATTAGGGTTTCTAGATGCATTCGCGCTCGAACGAGGAACAAAGTTCGAGGATTTATCAGAAAAATTATTTTATGAAGGGATTAATTTTTATTAATCAATATGGAGTGTTTTTAAGTGTATTTTTCAAAATAGGCTTTATTAGCTATATTACCCGCATGATTTTATTTTTATCCGGTGCACAAATTCTATCCAATCGGGAGACTTTTTGAAGGTTCGGGCATTATTTTCAAAAACTTACATAAACGAAATATTTTTCGGGAGTGCGTTTAGAGTTTTTGGGCTTATTTTTAAGCTTAATGGGCTCAAAACTCTTTTAATCTTTTTTAAATCCCATTTAGGGTCGATTATCACTTGATTACTTATTTAATTATTGTATTTTAGCAAACCTAAACCTAATTAGCTTGCACCAGCCGCCCACCTCCCCCACTCAGCATTTCACGTGAAAATAGCAGCCTCCATAGGCCATAGCAATTTCTTTCAAGAAAATCCATCTGGAATTTCCCTGACGCTCACTTCTTCGAACTTCTTGCGTAAAATACATCAAGACACGCTATGTACTTTAATTTCTGCATCATATACGCTGTATACATGCTGTTGTGTGTTTATTTTTATGTGAAATTCTCGATCCAGCTTTATACATGGAGATTGGTTCGGTTTTGCTTAAATACATGCATCTTTTTTGTTCTCTAATCACGTTTGTTCATGTTGTTGTGCAAGGGGTTGGTGGCTGCTGTTGCTAGGGGGCTGAGGCATGTCATGTTTTAAGGGAAATAGTGCTGGAGTTGAGACTTGAGTAGGGTTGAGGTAGATTTAGAGTGGCGTCCCTTGTATGGCTCTGTTTTGGGGAGATCACATGCAGGGATCGGGCCAGCAACGCAAGGACCGATCCAAGCCATGGACCAGACCCTGGTGGGTTTGAGACAAGGCCTGGAAAGGTTCGACACATGCTGGAACCAGCCCCAAGCGCGATCGATCGAGGGAGTAGGAGATTAGCCGCGGGTTGGGTTTCCTTGGAGTCTAGCGAGCGATCGCGATTTCCAGCATGAATGGGGCTGATCTCGTGTTACGATTTGGTCTAGTAGGGTCCTAGGGTGGCCTAGGAGAGGTTGGTTAGGAGCTGGTCCATTCGGTTTTCAGCTATGGTCGAAATATTGGTGGTTCGATGAGTTAGGGTTTTCGAGGGGCTTTAGTTGTTTAATTTCCAGCAACTTGCAGGGCTGGTTCAAAGGGCTTGTTGGTCTGGTCTTGATGGTTTTAGGGCCTTTTAGATGTTTTAAGGTGTGGTAAAAAGTTGGGAAATGTTTGGTTAAGTTTCGAGTCGATTCGGGTTAAAACTGTGGCTCCGGTCCAAGTTTTAAAACAATTCGATTAAGTTTTGAAACGGGCTCGAGTTTAAGTCAAAGAAATACTTTTAAATATGTTTTGGGACATTTTAAGGAGTTAGGTAAGCTTCAGGTCGAAATTTTGAGGTACAGGGGTAAAATGGTCATTTTGGGTTTCCAGGGGTAAAATGGTCATTTTGCACCCCGTGGTGAGTTTTAGTCCTGGCAGCGCCCTGAGCACAATATTATCATATTTTTAACTTTTTATGCATCATGTTTATGAGTTTTACGAAAATATGATAAATATGTTGCATGCTTGGTTTGAAAGAAAAATTGTGTATATGCATACTTTCATTAAAGTGGTGAATATGATAACATGTTTTTGAAGGATGGGAGTTGGTTATGACGAACACGATGACATGAAAGGTTGGGGCTCAGTGGATGGATAATACTGTCGGTGATGCCTCCGTCGCCGGGTACCTCGGTTACACGTAGATGGATCCATCGAATGACATGATAATACGAAAGTCACAGCTGACGAACGGATTTCAAATTAAGAAAATTAACACGTATATGTTTATATGATGATATGTGCTATGATTGTTAACATGTTTTGACAGGTCACGATTATGCATACGATTTAAACGCAGACATGAAATGTATGTTGATTATGATATTTTTCACTGCTGCTTGTTATTATATGTATTTGTTATCGCAGTACAGGTGTGTTGAGTCTTTAGATTCACTAGGTGTGTATGATGCAGGTGAGCATGTTATTGAGAGGACTGGATGTGCCGAACTCTAAGTAGGCAGGCCTAGATGTGCGCACGACCCGAGGAACACACTTTTCCGCACATCACAATTTTAGGAGAGATGAGAGGACATGGATATTTTATACATTGGTTTCGATATACTGATGATTACTAGTATTTTTATTTGCTCATGCTTTCGATTATCTACTTAGATGAGTCCGATCATTTTAAACTGTAGTATTTCTTTTAATTGTCAAATGTTTACGATTATTTTTAAATGATATTTTTCTTTAATAGGGTTGCATGCATGTGAAATATTTAAGTGTTTATTTTCAAAATGTGAGCTTTAAAAAAATGCAGCATTTTAAATTAGTAGACGTCACACAATAACCTGGAGGATCAGCTTTTTTAATACAGAACATAGCTAGGTATAAGCCAGTACACAATATGTTATTCGATCAGAGACAATACTCTTATCAACTTGTTGTAGCTTACCCGGAACTTATGCATTTAGGGCAAACTTATTGAACTCGATTTGAAGTATTTCAAAACTTTCCCTCAAATGCCTCTGCATTTTCATGATTCACATCAGCACTGTCCATCTCTTGTAAAGAAATCTACAAAAATATTTTCATGAGATTTAATAATCAAAATATCAAAAATATAGTTTGACAAAAAGCTTACCACCTTAATAATCTAGTTTTCGGGTTTAGATCATATTCTATTTTTCAATAAAAATTTTACTTATATGTTATCAACATTTAAAGTAAATTTATTTGCAAGTAAAAATAATTTCATTTTTCAAAAGCTCTTTTTACTGATAAAATTTATTTTTGTTGATATGTCATCGTATGACTTATATGCATCTAAGAATAGACCACTGCAACACCTGCATGGTTTTTTTCCATCTGGTGTGAGCTTTTTAAGAACCGTGACCCACATTGATCACTGGAATCTGTCTACATATCATCTTCATCTCGATTAATAAACATTTTTTGAATTTTTTTGCAAAGTTCTTATGTCCATATAATTCTTGCATCTTTTTTCAATAATGAACTAAACATTTCCTTGTGCTTTGTTAGGTTTTTAATGAACGATCCAACAAAATTAACAACTCCTAAGAAAATTTAAAGTTGTTTATTCTTTTTTAGTTCAGTTAAAAATTTTATACATTTTTTACTATGTGTTCTGTTCTTGCAAAATTATTCCTGACTCGTCTAATTCTATTCCAAGGAATTCAATCTTCCTTGTAGCAATCATTATCTTCTTTTCAAATATTATTAGTCCATCTTTTTTACAAACTTTAGAGAAAACATCTAAATATTTAATATATTCTTTCATATTTTTAGATGTTATTAAAACATTATAAATATAAACAAACATAAACTTAAAATAATCTTTATATAGATTATTCATTTTTCTTTGAAATATCTAGGGTGCATTAGTCAAATCCATCGGTAATACTTCTAAAATATAATTACCTTGCGATGTAGAGAAGCTGTAAATTTCTTGTTTTCTTCCTTCATCCGTAGAAAAACCTTATTATTTTTGTGTTGCATATGCAACTTTTTAAATGATCTCTATTATATATAAAACTCATCAAACTCTAGAATTTTATTAATTTCTTGATAATTAATTACTAACCTGGGTTTTTTCTCTTGATTTCACCATGATTTCTTACCAGGAAACGTGAGCTGGCGATATTCCTACTTTGATTAATCCAAGGTCTAAAAGTTCCTTGATAATAACATGAACATCCTTTTGATCAATTATGTTCATCGGGATAAACTTGCATCCAACGAACTCATGACTAGCGAGCCTAATGACTCAGCATATATAAACTGTGTATAACAAGTAATGCGTAATAAAATCTATGCAATTTAAACATAGCTCGTACATAGCATAATATAAGCTTAAATAAGTATAACGTGACTTTCTTGCATAAACATTTTCATAAAATCTTATTTTCATACTCGTCATAATAATCGTAATCGTAAATCATTTTACGTAGAGTTATGTTAAATACAAGTGGCCCATAACATAGATCGTTTGATCAAACTAACTACAGTAATTGGCCGACAGGATCACCACAACCCTTGGACTGGATGTTCACTCCCTAACATAACATAATTCCTCCGAAGAGTTTGGAAAGGTCTACGGACACGTTCTCCGACTTCCAAACCTATAACATAATTTGGCCACAAAACAAATCGCATACCTCAAAAATAATTATTTTAACCTCGTTGAATCTTTCTTGGACATGCTGCCCTAACATACTGAAATTTATACCCAAAACAGCCTCTAAAGTGCATTCGGACCCTTACGACTCTCGAATTAAATAGAACTACTTAGGAAGTACCAATCAACTCAAGACTCGACTTATTTATAAAACACATCCTAACTTACTGTCCAAGGCTCTAAACCAGCCCTGAACCATAACCAAACCCTTTACCATGCTTAACGAACAATATAGACACAAGCTGCCCAAAGAGCAACACTAAGACACTTATGCGTTCCGTACGAATTCATATAGATTCTAATTCGAACCAAGCATGAGCAAGGCACTAGACTCGACTCTTAGACACTACTTAAGACTCTGGTCCAGCCCGTTCCGGTCCCTAACACACCACATGTAAAACCCGATAAATCAGATTATGTATAAGCCATGCATAATTACCATTATTTAAATTAAAATGATTTTTTATGCATGAGGGTATAAATTAATTTTTTTTAAAAAATTTGTTGAGTCATGATTATTTATTTTACGCAGAAGTTTAGTTTTTATCTTTTCGGATAAATAAGCGAGGCCAGAATGGGTTGGAGTATTGAGATAAAATTAATAATAAAAAAATATTCCTAAATTTAATTTAAGCCAAAGAATAATTTATTTTAATGTAAAAGAATGTTTAAGGATTTATTTAATTAATTGGTGTTAATTAGTAAATAAGTTCTTTTATGTCCAATAATTAATTAAAAGCCTAAATTAAAATGTGTAACCAATTGGGATAAATTAATCTAGGCCTAATATATTAAAGAAATAACAACCTAACATTTAAATAATAAATTGTTAGACTAAGCCATGCCATGCAAGATTTTATCCTAATTTAATCTATTAATTCACTAAAATACTTAATGTGTGTATAAAACTTTAAAGACTTAAAATACAAGATTCAAGCAATATTTTTCCTTGCATTTAAACATCAAATTTCGGCCACCCCCTTAGACAATTTAGTTATGTTTGGCAACTCTCCATTCTAGACTACCCTTCCATAACCCTTCATGGTATATTAATTCCCTCACTTTTAAATCACCTATAATTAATAATTTAAGCAATATTTTTACCTTGTTTTGGGTAGATAATCTCGGCCATCACCCACCAAATCACTCCTCAATCCATCAATTTAGCACACCTCATTCATTAGCTAACAAACACTAGGATAGAAAGATTTGCTTTGCCATTCAAATCCCCATTTATTTTGCAACCTTCCCCTCCATTACCTAGCCATTCTCCCTCACTCTCATTCAAAAATTAAGAGTAATACAGCAACAAAAAAATCGTGAGTTGCAGCAAGAAGAACAAGAGAGAAAAGAAAAGAAAACTCCGTCTCCGCCGCGCCGTGTTCGTCGTATCGATTTGTTTCTTTCAAAAACAAATTTCCAGGAATTTTTATATGTTTTTTTTCTCTTCAATAAAGTCTTATAAATATTTTAAAACATCACATGTTCATGATTTAAGAGCAAAAAAACCGAATTTGACAGCAAGATTTTTTTGAAAAATCTGTACAAGCTCGGCCGCCCCTCCATGCTTCACGTTTTGAGTTGTGTTTGTGATTTCAGGGATTGGCTCGGTTCCAGGCGCTCAAGGCTGCATCTAGCATGTACTAGGGTGGGTTAGAGTCATGTTGGCTCGTTGGTTCCAGCCCATGCACACAAGGAAGAGACTTGACAGCAACTTCCCCCATTGTTGCAATGTGAGTCTCGATTTTGTTGTTTTGTTGTCTAAGGTGAGGGTTTGGATTGTGGTTTGCCCAGGGCCTGTAACCATGGTTAGAACCCTTCCTTAGCGTGTTTAGGACGTGACCAAGATGGCTTTTCAAGGCTTGGTTCACGGATCCATCGAATTTATACAACAACAAGACAAGTGCCCCACGGTTTCGGTTTTTGATTTTTGTGTGAGTTGGTTCGGCTTTGTGGTGTTGGGTGGATCTTGGTTGGCTTCTAGCCCTTAGCCATGGTTCACACGATACCTCATGATGTCTAGATCAAGCCATGGTCAATCATATGGCCACTGGAATGATATATGACAGCAATATGAAGCAACACCCCCCACGGTACAGCACATGGTGTTCTCGGGTGGAGCTTTGTGTTGTCTTAGGTGTTCGCTTGGATTGTGGTTGGCCTAGGGCCCTTAGCCAGGTTCAAGCCACACCTTAGGATGTTGGGAAGAGGCTCTGGTCGGTGTTTCAAACCCCAATGGCCATTGGCCTTGTAATCAAAGCGAAGCAAGCACAGCTGCTGCCACTAAAATTTGACAGCAGCAGTGTTGCAAATCAGTAGACTTGTTTGAGTTCTTGGTGGGCTTTTAGCCTATGGCCTTGGACTGTACAGTACTTCAAATGAGTTAGGAAAGTCATGTTATTGGCCGTTTGTGATTTGGTTAAGTTTAGAAGTCGTACGAGAATTTACGGTGCAATGTGCCAAAGTGACTCTCGAAAGAGTGTTTCATGATTTTGGCCTCCATTGAAATTTTTCGTGTATTACAGCCCTAGGGTTATGTTTTCCAATATTTTAGGTGTATTTTAATCATAGCTAAACGATGGTTCAATGTCGGTTCGGGTTGGTACAAAGCCATGGTTGAATACTAAGTTTGTTGGGCGTAATTGTCTCGTTTTTTGTTCGGTTATGAAGTCTTTGTCAAGTCAAGATTATTTGCATGTTTCTCATGTTAGAATTAGGTCACAGCGAGCCTGGGAATGATTCAACTCATTCGGTAAAAACATGGTTATAATTATATTACGTGCATAAATATAAAATGTTTATTTTTGAGATATATGTGATATGTCTTGTGGCCACCTTACGCTTATGGGGTTGCTTCACCCGATGACTTACGACCGGTTTATGATTATGTATGGGCACGGATATCCAGCCCAAGGGTTGTGATGATCTCTACCGCCCAGTATACTGTGGTATAGTTTGATCAGGAGCTTACGTTCGTGTTATGTTACGGGCCACTTGCGTAGAAACATTATCTCTACAGAAAAATTACGATATGATAATTTATGACAGGGCTTTATCGAGCAACTCTTTTACGTACGATTTTTCAGATATGCACGTATTTATAATTTTTCACGACACGATTTTTACCTTACGCTTTACGATACGATATTTTTACGTTGCATGAGATTTTATGATATATTTACTTGCTATTCACGATATATGCATGTTGAGTCTTTAGACTCACAAGACTTGATTGTTGTAAGTACTGATGAGGTCGAGACCGAGGGCGGGAACTAGTGAGCTAGCTTGGGTTAGCAGTAGTAGGAACCCGAGGACCTCATTTTTTATCATTTACTATTTATGTTCAAACTCAGTTTTTACTTTGATGAATTATTTTTAAGTTGTGGTTTTGAAAACAATAATTACTTCCGTCGTTACTTTAAACATTAAATCTTTTTATCAGTCTATTTTATGAATGATGCATGTTATTTATTTAAAGAGAAAAATTTTAAATAATTTCGCAAATTTACAAATACAAAACATGGGCCTCTTCACCACAGCCCCTTAAACATCACAAAAACATGGCCTTGTTCGCGCCCCTCCATATGCACGCATGGTGCGTTTCCAACTCCAGCTGTTATTCCAACCAAACAGCCCTTAACCAACCCGTACCAGGCTTTCCATAGGACCCCAAGAGCCCACCTAGACCCTATCCATGATCCCTGGTCAGCCTTCACCACCAACCCGACACCAAACCCGCGCACATCTCCCTTAGGTGCGGTCCTACGCTTGTTTTAGTTTCCGTTGCACCAGCATACTATCGGTCCATCTCGGATTGCCTAACGACATCTAAAAACATCCTAAAACATAACCATAGGTATCAGCAAGCCATAGGTACTTCCCAACGAAGGCAACGATCAAAACTCGAAGAAAACGTAGAAGTTCATGCATATTTCATATCGAAACGAGTTTTAATAACGTTCTAGCATACGTATAATCAAACCAATGTATTTTCATGCATATTTTATATCAAAATACAGTATATAACATGATCAATGCATAAAAGAAAGGTTTATACATGTCTTTGCGTTAAAACGCACTATATATAGACAAACGAACACGGGAAAGAACATAGACGGTTTGCTGCGTTTAATGGCTTGAAAATTGGCTAAATTTATTAAGGATTGTAGTGTGATTCTTGCCCAAGGTTGCTGCTAGCTAGGAGGAATTTGAAAAACAATCCAATCCCTAGGCCTTGAAATTCACCACCAAGTGTGTGTTCTTGGTGATTTGTGTGTTGTGTGTGTGCGTGAGTTTCGTATGTGAGTTAGGGTAGGATTATTAATATTGTATTTAAATTAATATTAGCTAGGTGTTTAAGTTAATTAATCAAAATTTTATTTATTAAGTTAGTCATTCAACTTTTGAAATTGAGAGTCCTATAATTTTAAATTTTATCCATAATTAATTATGTAATAAAAATAATTATAAAATATTGTATTTCAAGTGGACGTATTTAAATCTCTTATTTTTTACGAAATTTGCTAATTAAAATGCTTAACGTCTTTATTTCACTCGATAAATTATATTTAGCCCTTAAATGCTAAAGTTCGTAAATCCTTTAAATTCATATTTTCTTGACTAAAAATAAAAATTATAAGAATATAACTTAAAATTTTTTTAACACCTTAATCATCTCCGGTGACTTTTCCTGGTTTGGTTTCTAATATTCGTCAGAGAGATAAAAATTGATAAAACACTTTAAATTGCATAAATAAATATATATACCTTTTAAATTAATTTAACATATATCATGCATCACCTGAATATTAATTAAATACTTAAATTATTTCAGTCATGCATGAGGTTTACGTGTACTAATTTTTGGGCACTACAGTTCCTCCCTCCTCAAATAAATTTGGTTCTCGAAATTAAGGCTTATCAAACAGCTCTTGGAAGCGATTACTCATGTCAGCTTCGGTCTCCCAGGTAGCCTCCTCATCTGAATAATTCTGTCACGGCCCAGCCCACTTGTGATATTGTTCGCTTTGGCCCGATGTCTCACGGCTTTAAAACGCGTCAACACATGCGGCGCCCACTCAACACTGGCTCTGATACCAAATGTCACGGCCCAGCCCACTTGTGATATTGTCCGTTTTGGCCTGATGCCTCACGGCTTTAAAACGCGTCACAAAGGGTTGCTACGCGCTCATTTAAATGCCCAGCATCTCTTCCGTTGTTTGGCGATGTGGGTTTTTGCCTAAGGGCCTTCTAAATGTCACGGCCCAGTCCACTTGTGATATGGTCCGCTTTGGCCCAATGTCTCACGGATTTAAAACGCGTCACAAGGGGTTGCTACACGCTCATTTAAATGCCAAGCATCACTCACTTTGTTTGGCGATGTGGGATTTCGCCTAAGGGTTTTCTCACCCCCCCTTTCGGGACTCAGCGTCCTCGCTGAGGTTTGCCCCACCATCCCAAACTGATACCAAATGTCACGGCCCAACCCACTTGTGATATTGTCCGCTTTGGGCCGATGCCTCACGGCTTTAAAACGCGTCACAACGTGCGGCGCCCACTCAACACTGGCTCTGATACCAAATGTCACGGCCCAGCTCATTTGTGATATTGTCCGCTTTGGCCCGATATCTCATGGCTTTAAAACGTGTTACAAGGGGTTGCTACACGCTCGTTTAAATACCCAGCATCTCCCCCGTTGTTTGGCGATGTGGGATTTCGCCTAAGGGCCTTCTCACCCCCTCTTTCGGGACTCAACGTCCTCGCTGAGGTGTGCCCCACCATCTCAAACTCACACGGAGTCGCTCTGATACCAAATGTCATGGCCCAGCCCACTTGTGATATTGTCCGCTTTGGCCCGATGCCTCATGGCTTTAAAACGCGTCACAATGGGTTGCTACATGCCCATTTAAATGTCCAGCATCTCTCTCGTTATTTGGCGATGTGGGATTTCGTCTAAGGGCCTTCTCACCCCCCTTTTTGGGACTCAGCGTCCTCGCTAAGGTTTTCTCCACCATCCCAAACTCACGCGGAGTCGCTCTGATACCCAATGTCACGGCCCAGCCCACTTGTGATATTGTCCGCTTTGGCCCGATGCCTCATGATTTTAAAACGCGTCACAAGGGATTGCTACACGCTCATTTAAATACCCAGCCATTCTGAATGTACTTTCTTTGATTTCATCTCATCAGAATAAGACCAGTTCAGAACATCAGTTAAGAGCAATCAGTTGCATACCACGACAAGCTTACTTAATGGAATTATGCTGTCGCAAAGGTACAAAAGTTTTATCCAGTCAAAGGATAACAATGAACGTTGCTTCAAGCGCTCAAAGCCAAATATTGCAGAAGGGTTGTCGGGCAGTACAACACAGATCTCAAGGAACGAATTCAAATGCAACGGATACAATAATTGAGTCTCACTGTACGTACAAAACTTCTTACCTATAAATAGAAGATCAATGAAGACTCGATACAACAGATACACAACTCAGAGAAAACAAAGAAGAACAAGAGGGTGGGCACGCATATTGCATATCAGCTTTCAAGAAGCATTTTGCCCAAGCCGATGGAACACTCCATAGGTATATCAGCTTAGATTAGAAGCTTCATTTCTTTCAGTGTGTGAGAACACCTTCGGGTTGTTATCATTGTTCAGTTCTCTCACACACACACACCACCACCCAAATTACAGTCTTGCACAAAGATAATAAACTTGTGTATGTAGTCTTTGACACATAGATGTTAAAGAAGTTTTGGCTGGAAGGTGCTGTCTTCAGTATAGACTAGGAGTTCAGTTAGGCAGTGGGTAAGTCCTAAGCTGGGTGGGTTTGTACAAGTAGTTGTATAAATCAAAGGCTTCTATTGGATCTTACCCGAGGAGGTACAAGAGGTGACGTAGGAGCAGTTAAAGTCTCCGAACATCCATAAACATATCTTATGTTATTTATGTGTTTAACTGATCGTTTTGTTCTTAACTGATTTGATCAGTTCAGCTGATATCAGTTAAGTTATATCCATAACTGAACTGATAGATGTCATAACTGATCTCATGTGATCTTCAGTTATTAAGTTGCACATGATATAAAATATATCAGTTTCCTTAACGAATGATTATTTCGAGTGTCTTCCGCTAGGTTTGAAAACCAAACTCGATCTAATTCATCGATGTACACATTCTTAGAACACGATATACTGCAGCTCATAAAGAATATTGTGTTTGAAGAACCTTTGGTGCCCAGCACATGTTCCTTCAGTTAATTGTAGGACCGAGTGCTTACTGCTTTGCCAAAAGCTAAAGCTGGTGGTAATGTTGTAACTCAAATATTTTAGATCGATGTGCTGGTGGTAATGTGCTGGGCTGCAGTATATAAAGATAATATTCCAACTCGGACTGTGAGGTGAGAGAGAGAAAGGAAGTGTTTGTATATAAGTAGAAGTTTTAACCATCCATCCGAATCTTTAGATTGAAGAAAAGAATTTTTTCTACAATTTATAGTTATATTTTAAATTTTAATATTTGTATGTTAATAAATTTAATGAAATTATTAAATCAATTGAAAATTTAAATACATCTAAAATTTTTAAAATTCAATATTAAATATCACTTGACTTCTATAAAATATTCAAAAATTTGTATTAAATATCTCTCAATCTTTAAAATCTACGAAAATCATTAAATTTGTTAAATTGAATACACAATTTAACGGAGTTGCACTTGGGTGTGATTGTTTTGCTTTCGTGACGGAAGCCCATACGTAATCCACGCGCAAAATTTGGCTATATATATGAGCTACCAAAAATTAGGGTTTCTGTGTTCTTTCGGCCTGCGACCCACAATGGGAAGAAGTAAGTTTTCTCTTCGAAGTCGGACATTCCTTATCAATTATTGATTTCTGGGTTCTTAAATTTTCGAAATTTGAGCTATGATGGTTCAATCGCTGACAATCTTTGAAAATGTTTTGTTGGCGTTTTATATTTGCGATCGGATTGTAGTTTTTTGTGGGATTGGGCATGTACAAATTTCTATTTTTAGAGGATTAAATGCTTGTTTACGGTAAAAGCTTTGATTTGTGCTAAGCCACCTTCTGCGTCAGTCGTTCAATTGCTTGGGGTGAATTTGATTTAGTTTTTATGGTGTTTCACTTGGACGACGTGCGATGGGTTTTTGTTATTGTTAGTTCATGAACATTTCATTCAAATGTTCTGGATATTTATGTTGGTTTACTTGAGTAACGAATTTGCTCTCACTTACAAGGAAATGCTATAGTAGTATAGGTTAATGATGATTTAATGGGATATTTGTTCTTATTTTTTGTTGAAGTTAATATTAATTTATGATTTGGATGGAGTATAGTTTTGTGTATTTCTGCATCATTGTTGTAATTGCTTGTGCCACAAAACTCGTTCTTTGAGGAACATATCTTGATTGCTAACTGCTAAGATACATATCACGTTAGACTTGAAAATTAATGTATACCTGAATTTTCTCAAGTCACATTTTTTTAATTAGAAGTTGTCCGACTAGAAAAGGGATTGTCTTTAGTAGAAAAGGGAATGTCAAAGTGATATGTTTTCTTTAGTAACCGATGGGAAGTAAATTGAATGAGAGAAGATTTCAGTGAAGAGTACAAAGTGAATGATTTAGATTTTTTTACAATAGTTATGGGAAAAAGAAGTAAAAGGAGGAAGAAGAGAAATTTAGCATTTTAGTTTTTGTCAAATCAAATCAGGTGTCTGTTTTTGGGTTGGAAGAAGAGTATCTTTTTAAGTGGATGAATTTATGAATAGAATAGTTTTTTCATGTCTTTTAAAAGTTAATGGAGTTCAAGATGAAAGTTCTGCGGAGGTCATACACCTAAAATTTCCAGTTTTTTGTCCTTCCACATGTCAAATTTAATGTTTTCTTTTTTTTTTTTTCATAAGGAGCACCTATATTTTCATAAGCAGGATGTTAAAAGAGGCGTAAAACAAATCTCGGGACTAAATGCATGTGTACTTTTACAACATTGAATAATTGATGTTATAACGAGCTGTAACTTTAATGTAGGACCTGCTAGGTGTTACCGCCAAATCAAGAATAAGCCATACCCTAAGTCTCGGTACTGCCGCGGTGTGCCAGATCCCAAGATCAGGATCTATGACGTGGGAATGAAGAAGAAGGGGGTGGATGAATTCCCATTCTGTGTTCATTTGGTCAGTTGGGAGAAGGAGAATGTATCCAGTGAGGCGCTTGAAGCTGCTCGTATTGCATGCAATAAGTACATGACCAAGTTTGCAGGAAAGGATGCTTTCCATTTGAGGGTCAGGGTACATCCCTTCCACGTCTTGCGTATTAACAAGATGTTGTCATGTGCGGGCGCTGATAGACTCCAAACTGGAATGAGGGGTGCTTTTGGCAAGCCTCAGGGTGTTTGTGCCCGTGTCGCCATTGGCCAGGTTCTTCTTTCTGTCCGTTGCAAAGATGCCAACAGCCCCCATGCTCAGGAGGCTCTGCGTCGTGCAAAGTTCAAGTTCCCTGGTCGTCAAAAGATCATTGTCAGCAGGAAGTGGTATGCCAGTTTGCTAGTATTTTCTTTGATATATTTGCGTCTTAATGGGATTGCTGAAGAAGCTTGCAGAATATGAAATATGATTTTTACTTCTTTTTTTTTTTCCGTTGCTTTCCTCTTAAAGTTTTACACAAATTTATCATGTGCTTTCTCCATTTGTATTTCAGGGGTTTTACTAAATTCAACCGTACCGATTACGTGAAATGGAAAGCTGAGAGCAGGATTGCATCTGACGGTGTCAATGCTAAGGTTTGTTGATTGCTCCAGTACAATTTTCAGTATATTTGCTACTTTTATACCAAGTTTTGAGTTTCTTATTGGTGTGCTATACATTTCCATTGGTGTGATGAACTAACTTAATGATTCAAACTTCAGTTCCTGGGATGTCATGGACGATTGGCCAATCGTCAACCAGGAAGAGCGTTTTTGTCGGAGGGTCCATCCGCCTAGACGTGAAGAAATTCAATAGAGCTACATCCGCAGTTTTTAATATTTATCAGTTTCTTTCGATATTCCAATTTTGGGATATTTTACTCTGATGTGCATCCAGTATTTCGTTGTTGAACTTTGTTAACACTATTTTCTCTAGCTCGTTCTTTCACCTTGCGAATGAGTTGACGCATTGCAAATCAAAATAACGTGTTTTAGAATTTTTAATATAATATAAATATTGGAAAGCTAAAACAATAGGTAACATAAAAATCTTAAAATTGTGTTAATTATTAGTTATTGACGCATCTAAAAACACTGGTAAATGATCAATAAATCTTTTATAGAAAACAAATCTCGTGTCAGTATGTATTTGTTCATGCTCTCGTACAAAAGCTTGTCATTTGATTAGCTGTCTGATCCATGCCAAAAGTCCATGTCAAAATATGGATTCTCTCCTCGAATAATTTCAAAATCCAACAATATCCCTTTTTTGTTTTTCAATAATAAAAAAGTGTAAAGAATTGTTGTTGTTAATTTCCCTCTCTCAAACTTCATTTTGGACGGGGGAAAAACAATGATCTTTCGTGAAAAACTTCATAATACAGACGTAATCGAGTAGAAAAAAATTTTTGAGAAAGAAGAAAGTGACACGTTACTAAGGAGCAGAAATCGACGAAAGTGCATAATGAAATGAAACCCAAAAAAAGTTTGAAGCTTTATTTTGAAATTTGTTTCCATTTTGGAAGTCGACCAAAATGCCGTTTTTCACAATTATTTAAGGATTTTAACAGTTTGGTGTTGATTGTGTTGCTATTTTTCTTGTTTACATTTTTTGTTTGTTTTTTCGATTAATTATTTGAAAATGTTGAATTATTATGTTAATGTTCATAATATTTTGTTATAATTTTTGACTTTAATTTGTTTATCCCCTATTGCTAGGGTTTTGATCTTTAATTTGATAAGGACTTTCTTATTTATTTATTCGGTTGCCTCATTAGATCATTTATTCGAAATGCTTCAATAGTATTTTAAAGTTCATAAATTTGTTTTAAGTTCTTGGTTGTCATGTGTTAATCCCAAATTTTTAGGTTGACGTTCTTAAATTTGTTATGTACTTTTTGTTTATATTTTTTGCCGCTTCAGTGGAGTAATTATTCATTAAAAATGCTTGAATAAATATGGTAAATCCATTTTTGCCCAAATTTTTTTTGTTCTTGAAATTGTTCTATAACAACTTGTTAACATATTTCGTGGTTGTATTAATGGTTCAATTTTTCAAAATGATTGTCATAAAAGGTCATGATTTTGGATATAGTGCTTGTTGTCATTCGATTGTTCTCAAATTTGTTGCTTTTGTTCTTCTTAATATATATATCTGATACTGTCTTAATGCTGATCTTTTTATATATATTTGAAATATTAGTAATGGTTGCTGAAGAGGAAATAGTTTATGATGTTGAGTTGCATGTACTTTATTTAATGTAGTTCTTTCATGTAATAGACTTCTCTTAACAAAAAAGAAAATGAATACCGCCCAAGAGCTTTATGTAACGTCCCGAAAATTTGAAGAACCACGTGAAGGCAACATCTTTCCTTTCTTCCTTCAGCAGCTCATTTCGGCCATTGGAAGTCCCTCAAGAAAATCTCAGCCATAGCAATTCCTTCAAAGAAATTTGTCTCCGACGCTTGTTCTTCGATCTCCTCGCTTCTATAACATCTAAGGCACGCATGTATCACCCTTTTCTCTTCATACACGCTGATAGTATACTGAGTTTTATGAAAATGCATGAAAGTTTATCGATCTACTTGGTGTTACGATTTTTATGCAAGAATTTGCCTTGAAATGCTTCCTTTTGTAGCACTCACGTTTTTTTGAATGTTTGTTCAAGGGGCTGCTTATTTCGTGGTGCTAAGGGCTGGTTATGTCGGGTGAGACATGGGTTTAAGTGCTGGAGGTTGAGGAAGGTCGTAATATAGCATAAGCCGATGGAAGTCCATGGTTGGTTGTGTGTCGAGATGGCTAGATCGGAAAGGTTGGGGTGTTTCGGCCATGCAAAGGACATCCCTAGCACTGAACCAGATCCATAGCCGTACCTCTTGTGAGGCCAATCAAGCAGTTGCCTCAGGGCCCGGACCAATAAGGGGCCATATATATATATATATGTATATATATATATGTATACATATATATATATACATATATATANTATATATATGTTATTTGTTCTCTAACTCACTCCAAATCTCAACTCTAATTCTTGTCACCATTCAAAAGTTAAAGTTTACGGTCCTCTACTTCTCTTAAGCCTGAAGGTAAGTAATTTTCTTCATGAATTATGCTTTATTTTCATTCCAAATATTTTTTATAAATACACATTTATATTTATATTTGTAGATTAATCTACCAAAGTATCATCAATGAAAATGAAATTTACTTGTGATGTGGGCACTGTGATGTGCTTAGAGATCATGTTAATTAAATATATAACTAAAGCACACATTGCATGATTTAAATTATTTAATTAGTTATAATTGAATTATGAGTTTTATATGAATTTTATGTGCGACTTGTGTAATTAATCAGTGAATAGTCTAACGAAATAAAATAAAGTGTGAATAGAGCTTGAATGTGTGGACCTTTGAAAGATGAAATTCGTTATTTTTTGGATTTTTTTGTCCTTTGATTTTGTAGTTTGTTATTTCGACTCAAGTAATTCTTTGATTTTGTAGTTTCTACAATTATAGAGAATAAAAGTGTAGGAATATTTTGGTTAGACGCTTGTTAATTTGATTTATATTATTTTAGGAATTAAAACTTGTAAGTGATTTGGTTCAGAAAATATTTGTCTTTAATTTATGCAAATTACAAAACTATAATTTTTTGTTCCATGCGATACTGTTTGTTTTGATTTTATAAGTTAATTGAGAATGATTGATTTTGTTTTAGGTTTTTAAAAAATATTAATACATAATTTAATTTGTTGTTGATTGAAAATTTTGATAGTTATTCACTTATTCATCTTTAATCACTTGTAGATACAACAAAAGAAAATTTAAAATGCCTCATAAATATCGGTCTGAAGCTCAAAAAAGAAAAATGAAACAAAGAAAAATGTCATTAATTCAAAGTAAATTTGGAGATATTAATAAATATTTTAGTAGAACTAGCACAACCAAAAGAGAGGAATTAGTAAATAATTTGTTGATTGAAGAACAAAAAAATCACAATGAATATGAAGAGTGACTGAGGCTGAAAATTTGAATGAATTGACTGAAGAATTCAATTTGGGTGATTTATATGGCAATGATGAAGTCAATTTGGGTGAATCGAACGAAAACTTAAAAGATGACTCTTAACATGAAGATTCTAGAACAAAGAGTGATGCTGAGACCTTGACACTATATGATCTTGAGAGTTTTGAGTTCTTGCTTGGAATGATAATCTGGTAAAACTTGTTACATGCAATAAATGTTGTGAGTAAATTTATTCAATCTGAAAAAATAGATATTGATGTTGCGATCGATCTTTTACAAGGACTTATTCAATTTCTTGACGAGTTTAGAGAATAAGGGTTTGTTAGTGCCATGGATGAAGTACACAAATGGCAAGTAAAATGGGGATCGAACCATCATTCGAAGAAAAACAATTTGATGAAACTGATAGTGATAATGTGACACAATCAGGTGAAAAGGCTTTTAGAGTTGAATATTTTCTGTTTATAATTGATCAACCTCGATATTCTCTTAAAGTTCGGTTTGAAAATTTTAAACAATGTCAAAGTTTTTGGGATTTTTATTGAATTTGAACAAGTTAAAGAGTGAGCATTTAAATAGCTTGATGAAATCTTGTATGTAGTTTTAACAATTTCTGAGTCACAATGAACATTCAAACATTAATGGTGATGAGTTGTGTTCGGAGATGATGGTCATGAGATGTTATATAACAAATGAAAAAAGAGCAATTGATATATATGATACAATGTTTGACGAAACTGCATGGTTTACACAGATTTGATAAATATTTTCGTCTCTAAAACATATAGACGAGTAGTATTTATGTATTTATTTTAAATATTTGTTGAGTTGTTATTGATGTAATATATTGGTTTTTGTATATTTATGTATTTATTAGTGTATTTGTTATTTGAAAATTGAATTTAATATTTATTACTGCAACAAGAGGGCCCGATTTTCAATTTTCGTTTCAGGCCCCATTCAACACAGGTACGGCTCTGACCAGATCCTTTGGGATCTGAACCAAACCACGGCCTGGGGTGGCTGGAACTAGCGTCAATGCCGCTCGTGCGAATTGTGCTAGCGTTGGCTTCGGGTAGACGTTGTGGTGAGCTAGTGGGTATGGGCTTCGTGCGGGCTGCATTGGGAGGTAAGCTTCAGTTAGAACGTTCCAGTAGGGTCTTGTTGTGGTCTAGGAAAGGCTGGATCGTAGCTGGTTCCATCAGTAGAAGGTTAGGGTCGCATTTATGGAAGGTGGGGCACTAGGGTGGGTAGGATTGGATAGTATCACAATTCCAGCAGCTGGTGCCTACTGCTCGAAGGTTTAGGGGGTTGGTTTGGATGGTTTTAAGGCTGTAAATGAGTGTATTAGGTGTGGTAAAAAGTTGGAGAAATTTTGGTTAAGTTTCGGGTCGATTCGGGTTAAAACCGGGACCCCGATCCAAGTTTTAAAACGAATCGGTTAAGTTTTGAATTTGACTCGAGTTTACGTCTAGAGATGCTTTTAAATATGTTTTGGGACATTTTTAAGAGTTTGGTAAGTTTCGTATCAAAATAATGAGTTTTGGATTTATCCGGGATTTAATCGCCGTACGAAACGTTAATTAAAAAATTAATTGAAACGCTTAGATTTAAGCTTAATAAAATTATGGAAAATTTTATTTAAGCTCAAATAATTATTAGAAGTCTAAGTTTTTAA
Organism: Primulina huaijiensis; assembly: GCF_012295235.1. NCBI lineage: Eukaryota > Viridiplantae > Streptophyta > Magnoliopsida > Lamiales > Gesneriaceae > Primulina > Primulina huaijiensis. The sequence continues at coordinate 17,497,251 of NC_133312.1, forward strand.
TTTGGTAATTTTATGCTAAAGTTTGGTTTAATTCGGGATTAAAACGCATTAATATGTTATATTTAAATATTAATTTCAAAGTCATCGATTTAAGCCAAATAAAAATATGAGAAAATTCATGCAGGCTTAAATAATTATTTGGGACATGTTAGAGTCAACGGAATTAAGAAAATGTCTAAAACGTGAAATTTTACGTCTAGGGGCAAAACAGTAATTTTTTGGTTTCTAGGGGCAAAATGACCAGTGAGATTTCGGTCCTGGCAGCGCCTTGAGCACAAATTTATGATATTTTAAATGTTTATGCATCATGATTCACGATTTTTAAGATTTTATGAACATATACGTTACATGCTTGAATTTAAAGAAAATTGCATTGGTGCATGATTTTTATAAGTGATGAAAATGATAATGTTTTGAATGACGGGAATTAGTTGTGGCTATCGAAGTATATGTAAATGTTTAAGACGTATATGTAAATGCTGATGATGAGGCCTAGGCACAGTGGATGGGTGATCCTGTCACTGATGTCCGACAGCCGCCGGGTACCACGGTTCTATGTATGATAGATCCATCGTAAATGATGATGATGTACAATAGTCACCTCTAATGAACTGAATTCACCAATGATGAATGATGAATGATGAATGATGAACGATGAACGATAAATGATAAACGATGAATGATGAATGATGATTAACGATGAGCTGTTTTGACACGTTAAGATTTTACACGACACGTTTATGTTATATTTTTAAAGTTCATGAAAGATATGTTGAGTATGGTATTTTCACTGATGTGTGCTATGTATATGTATTTGCTATTAACGGTGCAGGTGTGTTGAGTCTTTAGACTCATTAGGCGTGTGTGATGCAGGTGAGCTTAATGATGAGGAGACTGGAGGTGCCGAACTCTGAGTAGGCAGACCTGGTGTGGTAACACGACCCGAGGACCGCATATTTTCCACATTATAATTTATGAGATTGAGTGGAGATGAATATTTTTCTAAGTTGATGATTTTTAAGATTTTATTGGTTCATGTTTACGTATGAGTTTGGTTATTTTAAACTGCATTATTTTTACTGTCAAATATTTAAGATCATTTTTAAATGTTATATTTTTTTGTACAGCGCATGCATGCGAAACGTTTAAATGTTATTTCGAAAATATGAGCTTTATAAAAAAAAATTTTATTTTCGCATTTTTAAAATTAGTAGACGTTTCACTTTATGAATAGTAGGCATGTAATTTTTTCACGATATTCCCTTCCCTATTGTAAAAAAGTAATGAAAGAGTTGAAGCAAATTATACGGAAGCTGAATAGACAACATGTTTAAAAGATTTGAGATTCATTCACGCTTTTTCACTATTGGTGCCGATATTGCCATTTCTTTCAATTCAAGAGACTTCTAAGTTGTTCTTGACTTGTATCGTATAGGTCAACAAGTGAACTTAGACCTTGATGAAGCAAGATTCTTGGCTCGAAATTATGGAGGAAAAGTAAACAATTGTAACATGGTTGATATTAAGAAGAAACTTGTTTCACTTGCAAATGGTGATGTCGAAGCTGATATCAATTATATTTTTCGATTTTTTATCTTGTTCATATTCAATTGTATAATATTCTCCACTGATAATTATATTATTCCGAGTTTTATCTTTTCTTATATGGAATATATTAGCACAACTGCCTTTCGGTTTTTTTTTTACTGAAAATACTTAATCAAGGAAGTAAAACTTATGTGGATGACTGCACATGTAGGTTGATGGTGAGTATTTAGTTTTATTAGTTATTGTGATATTATGTTTTCAATTAGTTTATCTATAATGTTTTTGGTTTAGACTTGGTCGTATGAGAGGGTGCCGACATTAACTGTGCCAGTTGATGTACATATGATGGATCAGTTCTCACACCTGCGAGGGTGCTTCAAACACAATATTCTCCATGAGCTTCAATAGCTCGTGTTCTAAGATGTAAAAACCGACGAATTAAATCGAGTTTTGTTTTAAACTAAGCGGAAAATACTCGAAATAATCTTTCGTTAAGAAAGCTGATTAATTTGAAAGCTTTTTATCTTGTGTGAACTGTATAACTGAAATGAAGGGGATCAGTTCTTGCATGTATCAGTTCAGTTATGGTGAGAATTGAACTAATAACATCTTGAACTGATCAAACCAGTTTGAAAACAATAGGTAAACAGTTAAGTACACAAGATATGTTTATGGATGTTCGTAGACTTCAACTGCTCCTACGTCACCCCTTCTACCACATCGGGTAGGATCCACTAGAAGACTTTGATTTATACAACACCTTGTACAAATCCATCCAGCATAGAACTTGCGCTACTGCCTAACTGAACTCTTAGCATAAACTGAAGGCAGCACCTTTCAGCCAACACTTATTTAGCGTCTATGTGTTAAAGACTACATACACAAGTTTAATCTCTTTGTGTAAGACTCACTCAACTTTTCGATACGCTCTATTTTCTTTGTATATGTGAGTGATGGTGTGTGCGTGCATGAGAACTGATCTATGAACACAACACGAAAGTGTTCTCACACACTGAGGGATTTGTGCTTCTCATCTAAGCTGATAACACGTTGAAGTGTTCTCTCAAATCTGGGCTAATTGCTTTTTGTAAACTGATATGAGTTGAGCGTGCCATTCTTCTTCACACACTTCTATATTATTTTTGTTAATGGTCTTGGTCTTGTATTTATAAAGGCTACAAGACTGTTCATCAAGACTCGTCAAAAGTGTCCGTTGGAGTTTGAATCCGTTCCTCGATATTTGTGTCTTGTCTTTTCTGACAGTCATTCTGGAACGTCTCGATTTTAAGCTCCGCTGCAGCGTTCATTATTGTCCTTTGACTAGACAGTTGCTAGTGCACAAAACTAGATTCCACTTAAATAAGCTTGTCGTGTTCTGCAAACTGGTCGATTCCTAACTGATGCTTTGATCTAGTCAGGTGAACTGGTCTTGAACTGGTTTGGTGAAATCATTTGGCTTGTCAGCTGGACTGATTTCACTTCTTTAATTGAATTGGTCAGTTGGGCTCTTCATCAGTTGAGCTCTTCATCAGCTGATCGGACTTCTGAAGGTCTTCTGCTGAACTATCTATCAGCTGGACAATCAGTTGAACTAATTCAGTTTGGGCAATCAGTTGGTGCTTTCAGTTTGCATCTTGATAGCTTCAGTTTTGGCTCGATAGCTTCAGTTATAGCTTGGTGACTGATCAGTTCGAAGCCTGATCAGTTTCAACTTTTTGCGCACTTAGGTAAATTCGTTAGAAACAAAATAACAAGTTTTGTTAACATCAAAATCAAGATTGCGAACATGAAATATTCCAACAATCACCCCCTTTTTTATGATCACAAAACTTGAACAATTTAAAGCGATTTTAAAAATTATATTTTAAAATTTAATACTGCTTTTCCCCCTTTATGAGAATAAAAAACATTTAAGACAAATAAAAAGAATTTTTCATTTCTAGGGATAAGAAAGCTTCCTCTCAAGAACTGAATTAAAAATGCGTTTTAAACATTTTTCAGTTCGAGAGATAAGAAAACTCCCCCTCAAGAACTGAATTAAAAACTCCCCCTTAAAAATATAATCATATAAGCGTTTTATTGAAGTTTTAGCATCTTTTAACATTCAAGCAGTTTAGGCAACAAATTTTAAGATAGTAGTTCAGTTACATAGAAACTAACTGGATAAACATTATGTTTATTTAATCAAATATGCATCTCTTGTATCATACATATAAGCACACCAACACATATAAGGGAAATTGCTACTACAATAGCAAATTTTAAACAACATCAAATATCAGTCAGTTTATACATAATAGAACTCGAAATACTAATAACTGGTTGCCTTGAATGCTTTAAAATGCCTTGAATGCTTTAAAATGCTGCATTGATCTCTGTGCTGGCTAATTGGTCTAGCTGACTCAAACTGGACTCAACTGACGATGAACCGCATTGATCATCTACTTTGATCTGATATGGCAATGAAGCGGCGGTATAATGCTGATGATTAAGCTCCTAATCATCTTAATTGGATTTCGTCCGTTGATCAGCTGAACTGGCAGGATAGAAACTGAAATCTTGTCCGCTAATCAGTATTTGAACTCAAAACCCTGCAAGTTGCTAAAAAAAACAAAATATGGAGTCGAGAGAAGCGGCTACAATGTTAGTTGCAGATCCAAAAATCTTATCTCTTCCCACGGCAAACTCATATAAAATTTTTTAAAGGATTTTGAAATCCATTTTAAATTTCATCTTGAAACATATTTTAAAATATCAGCTTTCAAATGTCCTTCTTAGAACAGCTATATCTGATACCAATTGATGGATAAGTTCTCACACCTGCAAGGGTGCTTCAAACACAATATTTTCAATGAACTTCAATAGCTCGTGTTCTAATAATGTAAACACCGATGAATTAAATCGAGTTTGGTTTTAAAACAAACGAAAAATACTCGAAATAATCATTCGTTAAGAAAGTTGATTAATTTGAAAGCCTTTTACTTTGTGTGAACTGTATATCTGAAATAAGGGGGATCAGTTCTTGCATGTATCAGTTCAGTTATGGTGAGAACTGAATTGATAACAGCTTGAACTAATCAAACTAGTTTGAAAACAATAGTTAAACACTTAAGTACACAAGATATGTTTATGGATGTTCGGAGACTTCAACTGCTCCTACGTCACCCCTTCTACCACATCGGGTAGGATCCACTAGAAGACTTTGATTTATAAAATTTTTTTTACAAACTCACTCAGCTTAAGACTTATGTTACTGCCTAACTGAAATCCTAGCCTAGATTGAAGGTAGCACCTTCCATCCAATATTTTTTTAGCGTCTATGTGTTAAAGACTACATACATAAGTTTAATGTCCTTGTGCAAGACTCACTCAGCTTTTCGATACGCTCTATTTTTTTTTGTATATGTGCGTGATGGTGTGTGCGTGTGTGAGAACTAATCTATGAACACAACACGAAAGTGTTCTCACACGCTGAGGGATTTGTGCTTCTAATCTAAGCTGATAACACGTTGAAGTGTTCCCTCAAACCTGGACTGATTGCTTCTTGTAAGTTGATATTAGTTGAGCGTGCCCTTCTTCTTCACACACTTCTATATTATTTTTGTTGATGGTCTTGGTCTTATATTTATAGAGGCTACGTGACCGTTCATCAAGACTCATCAAAAGTGTCTGTTGGAGTTTGAATCTGTTTCTCGATATTTGTGTCTTGTCCTTTCTGAAAGCCATTCTGGAACGTCTCGACTTTAAGCTCTGCTGCAACGTTCATTATTGTTCTTTGACTGGACAATTACTTTCTTTAGTGCGTACAGATGGATTCTACTTAAATAAGCTTGTCGTGTTCTGCAAACTGGTCGGTTCCTAACTGATGCTCTGAACTGGTTAGTTGAACTGGTTTGGTGAAATCAGTTGGCTCGTCAGCTGGACAGATTTCACTGCTTCAGTTGAACTGGTCAGCTGGGCTCTTCATCAGTTGAGCTCTTCATCAACTGACCAGGCTTCTGAAGGTCTTATCCTGAACTACCTATGAGCTGGACAATCAGTTGAACTGATTCAGTTTGTGCAATCAGTTGGCGCTTTCAGTTTGCATCTTGATAGCTTCAGTTTTGGCTCGATAACTTCAGTTATGGCTTGGTAACTGATCAGTTCGAAGCCTGATCAATTTCAACTTTCTGCGCACTTAGGTAAATTTGTTAGAAACAAAATAACAAATTTTGTTAACATCAAAATCAAGATTGTGAGAATGAAATGTTCCAACAACATATCTTCCATCATTTGTTTCGGTGTCCGAAGAGCAAGATCCCTTCGAAGGCTGTCGAAGCTGAATCAGTTAATGATGTATCCTCATTTGAATCAAACTTGTTGAGCAAAATTAATTAATTAATTGAAAATAATAATTTATATATTTTTGGTACTTGTTTTGTCAATATAATCTTTGGGGATGAGGAAATGTTGTTGGAAAGGAAGATAATTCGAGTAAATACATATTTTGCTCTAATTTTTTAAATATAAAAGTTTCATACTTTATTAATTTTACATATATTGTAGTTGGTGCTATTGATTTTGAAGCAGTAAGAAGGTAATTCATATGCTTCTAAAACGAAAAAATTGTGAAAGAACAAATGGATAAGATAAAAATGTTGAACAAATTTGTGCTCAATTTCAACGTGGAAGAAGTGAGAGATCTGGAGCGAAGAGGAATCCGATCCTTGAGAAATAATGCATCGTGTTGGATACAGAAGTTGCATGAGAAAGCAAGGGAAAGGTTGTTGTTGTCGTGAATGATCTGATTCTGATGAAGATGTTGATGGGTTCGATCAGACCACAGAAGAAGAGGACTTTAATTTATCACATGACATATGTGGTTATTTGATGATTTTGTTGATGTGTCAGTGCATAATTCTTTTGATAATTTTTTGAAAGGAAAAAATGTAGGTGGTGATGAATTGAATAAGGGAAAAGTATAGGTGTAAATGAATTGTGGAAGGGAAAAGATATAGATGATGACGATTTGGTGAAGGCAAAACGTATAGGTGTTGAAGAATTGGGAAAGAGAATATGTATAAATGGTGACAACTTTGTGAAGGCAAAAATTGTAGGTGTTGATAAATCATAAAGGTAAAGTTGTAGATACGAAAAGTAAAAAAAAATGAAGTAGTAAGAGATAGAACAGATCATGTGATGAGTGCAAGGAAATTAGTTAAATTAATTTGTTGGTGAAGAATATCTTATGCGAAGTGACAAAAGAAAACAATGCTTCTACGATGATGTTTTGATGAATACAATACCTAATGTGAATGAAAGTGGTATTGAGGATGATAATTTTGAAAGAAGTTATGAGGTCGATGAAACCGATGATAATTCGAAAAACAATTAAAATCACTATTTTCCAATCTTCTATCGTTGATAATGTGAGAACAACCATATAAAGAAAAGGAAACCATCAATGTTTGTGACTTAGTCCAGTACTACATCACAGAGGAAAGGAGAAAAAGGTTTGAGTTCGAACAAAACCTACTTTAACCTCAATTATTTGATTGGGAAGTCTGATACTTTAATATGTGGAAATTTTTTATTGTTTTTACCAATACTTGTATATTTCCACATAGGCGAATACTGTTTTAGATCTTTGTAATGAGCTTGCTAAGTCTGACAAGACTTTGATGGATGAATATAAAGGTAGAATACATTTTCGTGGACATGAAGAAGCATTTGTAGAAGAAATGAAGTTGCTGGCGTAATTTATTTCTAGGGATAAATTATAATACGATTATCTATCTGAAATCCTTAGTTATTTTCTTAACATGTATGAAATGTGAACATATTAAAAGACAATGAATATGGACACTTATCGAGCCCAAGTTGCAACGAGTATATTATATGATGACAATGGATTGATGGAAAACAAGTCTGTGTTAGAGTAGATGTCCTGTAAGCCAACTGTTGGCTAGAGAATTTATTGACTCAGTTGTAATAAACAATATTTATTTTAATATAATTCATTATTTCATGGTTTGTTATTTATTTATCTGTATACTCATGTGATCAACATAGAAAAAGATCTTGATTTTACTTTAATACAAATGAATCGTAATTCGATGTTGAAACTCATTTGTAAACATTATATAATCTAAATTCGTTTCTAGTCAATTTAGCCGCCTAAAACATGGATAAAGGTCGCTTGAGCTCGAGACTAACATCTATGATGTTGTGTACCGCGTTTCTTGGTACGGGCATAGAGATGTCCAAACATGCAGATGGGTAGTCATATGATGATTATACCGAACCGCCCTCCCTAGGACTTTCCAAGTGGTTATCATTCATCGAGATGATAAGTCCCTGGTTATGATTGTACACCATTAGTCCTTACGACCTGGGACAACACTGAGGCTCTATATGCTAGGGCTGTGCTTTGACTCGTTTACTGACTCTAGAAGGGTCATCAGGTGGCGAGATTGCGTACAGTTACGACACATATAGGAGCCAATGCATTGTATTCGGGAATTCACCGCTCACCTATGAGTGTGGATATCCTGTGTGATCTGATGAAATAATAGTGCATGAAATCTCTGGTCAGAGTATGAGATGTACATTAGGGAAGGAATTCTCCAATTGTACATGCAATGCCACTATTTATTCTCAAAGATGTGTCACACATTTATCGAATTCTTATGCAACCCTCGATGAACCAATTTTTGCAGATTCGATCTGGATATATGAGATGATCATAACCGACTGGTTCTTGCAAGCACTATCAGTGATACCTAGGGAATCATTGGACGATGCTACAAGATGCTCTTATCATAATTCTATGGGTTTAATCAGAGATATGATTTCTGACATTCTCATGATCAATTGTTAATACATAGAATGGGTCAAATTAGAGTAAGCCCGAATAAAGGATTATGTCTTGAATCACAAAGAGTTATGAACTCACGGCTAGCTATATCCCTGAACCATTGAGGGTCACACAAGCACTGTATCATTTGTTCTCGTGGAGAGAAAATAAATTCAAGGAGTTGAATTTATATGAAATAGTAAATTCAAGGAGTCGAATTTATGATAATTAAATTTCAGAGAATAAATTCAAAGAGTTGAATTTATGATATTTAATTTGGAGAGAATAAATTCAAAGGTGTTGAATTTGTAAAATATGAGAATTTAATTTATTAAACTCAAAAATTGAGTTTATTAAATATTAAATTAAATATAGTGAGAACTTTATTTAATGGGCTCGTAGGAGTACAAGTCCAACATACTAAATAATTAAAGTTCTTAATGGAATTTGATTAATTAATTAAACTAGTTGGACTAGCTCAATTAAATAATCAAACCCATTAATGTTAATTAAGAGGCCCAAATCTTATATTATGGTAATTAGGTCATGAAGGCTATGTTTAAATAGGAGACTCAAATCCTAGCTTCACAAGACACCATAATTTCGAAAAACCTATGCCCTTCTCCTCTCCGATTTTCGGCCATCCTCATGAAATAAGGGGATTGAGACGTCTCTCGAATTTTGCTCTCCAACGTTAAAAGTTCTTCCAAATATTCTAGTGTTATTTGGAAGAGTATTTGGAAGAGGAACTGATCTTCTAGTCGTTGACCTAATTCAAAGATTGAAGAAATAAGTCTTGAAGAACGTACGTAGAGATTTACAACAAGAGTTACGTTTGCTTATACCGGCGTAGTTGGAGGCAAGTAAAAAATTCATTAAGGTAAAAGTTTTAAACATCATATGTATGTTTATTAGATTAAAACCATACGAGTGTTCAAACAATATCTTGAATGTAAGATTTAAAAAAATTTTAAAATTCCGCTACGTTTGGGCACGAGAAAACACGATTCACAACAGTGGTATCAGAGTCAAGTTCTCTATATCGTATGGTCTTAAATATTGAATAATTTATTTCTAACTACACAAGAAAATTTTTTAGAAAATTGTTGCACCATAAAATTTTGATTTTAAAATTTTAAAAAAAAATTCGGATTTGCCCGGAACTGTTCCAAGCAAACAGCGCGCGCAGCCCTGCATAATGGGCTTGAATTGTTTGGGCATAGGGTGTGATTTTCTGAATTTTCAAAAACTTTGAACAGAATTGATATTTTATGAAAATTATTTCAATTTCTCTTTTGAAAAAATTTAATTTTTGGAAAATTAATAATTTTGTTATAAAATAAATAATTAGAATATGATTTTAATTATTTATGGTAAAAGTGAGTTTTACAAGAAATCAATTATTATTGAATTAATTGAAAATTAAATAAAGGTGTTTATTTAATTTATTAAATTTTTTAATAATTGTGGTGGTTATTAATAAAATTATTAGATACATGATTTATCAATTAATTAAATTTTTTTAATTAATTGATGTTAATATTTGATATTAAATGCATGAAGGATGATCGAGCGCCGTGACCAATGTGTTAGGTGTATGTTAGGATATTTTACTGTTTTATTCATTTTGTTAATATTTGATATTATTAAAGTGGGCCTGGTTTATGGCCCGTTCCCATCTCATGATATATATCCCTTATGTGACATGGCTATTTAACTGTAATTATTAGAAATGGTGGGAGATCAAGACGGAAAGATGGTGAGCCGGATGCATAAGATGAAGACATGTAAAATATTGGAAGCTCTTGTAATAAGCTGCATTTACATCACTGCATTCACCTAGGTTTTGGACATGGATCCATGTATGGCTCACATGGATCTAATAGTGTTGGTGATCAATCATCCTTATTTATTGTTGAATGTCATATTATGATATATATGCGATATATAGTAGTATCCATGTATGTATATTATTAAATAATATAGTTGCATGAATCCGGCAAACATACAAACTCGTGGCACGCGTTTTTAAATTAAAATGATGAGACAATTTTAAAATTAAAATCCCTCATTTTGAATAAAATTCAAATTTTATATCAAACCACAAAAGTAAAAATTAAAAGAGTTTAATTTATTCTTGCCTTCCATCAACCTTGGTTGCTTGTTGAATGCTACACGCGGACTGTGTCTAGCTCATATTATTGGGGAGGCCTGGACGCCGAAAAGCTGTGACTTCTACCGGACATATGATGTGAATTGAGTAGAACTCCCATGACTTCGGCTCATATTATTGGGGGAACTCATGGAGACCGTCCACTATAATTCAATATTGATGGGTCGGTTTGACATGTGAAAATAAACTGCGTCATAATATTGGGTCCTTATTAAACGTGAGGCAAAACATGCAGAGGTTGTATAGGGATGCAATTGGATTCTACCTTTTAGAAATTATAATTGACTGATATTATTCGACTTTATAATTGTCTAATTGGACTCTACGTGTCCACTAAAGAAATACGATTTTCCATTTTCATCAGAGAGAGGTGGAAATGTCAAAATAGTGGGAGGGAAATTTATAAAATAAAAATACATATTTTATATCTTAGAATTATTTTAAAACTATCAGTAACCATTATCTGTTTTTCATTTCAGTATATTTACGATGACTGATCGTAACCCGCTTTCAATCATTCTCGATTAAAACAAATTAACTGGCCCTTAACTATAATGACTGGTTTCGAAATTTAAAGATTGTTCTGAACTTGAAAAATATTGCTTATGTTCTTAATAAGAAGCCACCGAAAGAAAGAGCTCCGAATGTCAGTCAGACTGAGTTGGCTAAGCTTGAGAAATGGTGGGACCATGATCTTCAAGCTAAGAGCTACATGTTGGCTTCTATGTCGAATGAACTTCAGAGGAGGTTCGAGGAGGCGATGAATGCTGTTGACATTCACCTTCATCTGAAAGAATTGTACGCTGTACAAACTCGTTCAGAGAGATATGCTACTATTAAAGAACTCATTACTACACGCTTGCGAGACAGGGCTTCGGTCCATGCGCATGGTGTTAGGATGATTAGGCTTATCGAGAAGTTGGTGGGACTCGACGTGGTTATTCTTAGTGAGCTCTCGACTGATATTATCTTGCTGTCATTGCCTACCTCGTTCGCTGGATTTGTGGTTAATTTCAACATGAACAAACTTGAGGCCACCCTTGAAGAAATGGTCAACATGCTTATTATATATGAGACCACAATCAAGAAAGAAAAGCTTGTTCTCATAGTGGGCTCATCTTCTGGTAAGAAAAAGGGAGCCCAAAATAAAGGCAAGAAGCGTTCTGCCCCACCAAAGAAGAACAAACCCAACAAGAAGCCATAAAAAAAATCAACTCCGAGGCCATCAAAGCCCAAAAAATCAGAACATGTCTGTTTCCACTGCAACAAGCCTGGACATTGGAGGCGTAATTGCATAGAGTATCTTGCCCAGAAACGTTCTAGCAATGATATGTTTTACATTGAAGTTAATGTTTCTATTAATTCATCTTCTTGGGTATTGGATATCGGATGTGGTTTTCATCTATGCAATGATTTGTAGGAGATGAGAAGAAGCAAAAGGCTTAGAGATGGTGAGACATTTCTAAGACTAAGAAATGGACAAGGGTTGCTCCCACTGCCATTGGAGACGTTACTTTAATTTTAGACAATGATTTTAAGTTGTTTTATAGAGACGTTTTATATGTTCCTGAATTGGTTAAAAACATTATTTCAATTTCTATGCTTGATAGGGATAGTTATTCTTGTGTTTTTGCTAAAAGTGTTTGCAATTTATACAAGAATGAATGTTTGATTGGAACCGGCGAATTAACAAACAATCTCTATAACTTAAAATTAAAAGATATTCCGTTGAAAAATATCCAATCGCATACAAAAACAACAACAAACAAAAGAAAAATAGAAGTTCCAAATCTCGCACAAATATGACACGCTAGACTAGGTCATATTTCCCAAAGAAGGATACACAAGCTGGTGGGAGAAGGCATGTTTGACTTGTCAGACATAAATTCTCTACCTACTTGTGAGTCCTGTCTAAAAAAAATATGACCAAGACTCCATTCAACGGAAACGTGGAACGTGCACATGGCCTACTGGATTTGATCCACAGAGACGTTTGTGGCCCGCTAAGTTTTAGCACCAAATATGGGCAATCCTACTTCATTACCTTTACTGATGACCATTCGAGCTATGAGTATGTTTATTTGATGAAACACAAATCTGAAGCATTTGAAAGGTTCAAAGAATTCAAATCTAAAGTAGAAAAATAGCTAGAAAGGAGTATTAAGACACTTCGATCTGATCGAGATGGAGAATACTTGAGTGTTGAATTTTTGAGATATCAAAAGAGAATGAGATTCTCTCACATTGGACTCCACAAGCAACACCACAATTGAATGGTGTTTCTGAACGTCGTAATCGAACCTTGATGGACATGGTTTGATCCACGATGGGATTCACTGAATTTCCTACATCATTTTGGGGCTTTGCGCTTGAAACTGTGGCAATATTGTTGAATAATGTTCATACAAAAGTAGTGGATAATTTCTATTAAATAGAAAAGACAATATGATAGAACTTGAAAAAATTCAAGACACTCGCTCAACTGTAGAAGTTGAACATAATCCCCAACAACTAGTAGTTGAAGTACACATTCCTAGAAGGTCTGATAGGGTTATCAGACCACGTGCAAGATACACGCTTCTTCATGAACATAGCCATGATGAGCTTTATGTTAGATGTGATCCAATGAACTTCAAAGAAGAAATATCTGAACTGATTCAACCAGATGGCTTGAAGCCATGCGGTCTGAATGGACTGTATGTATTCAAACCAAGTCTGGACATTGGTGGATCCACCTGATGGAATCGTTCCCATAGGATGCAAATGGATTTACAAAAAAAAATCTTGGGCAGATGGGGATGTATTGACTTTCAAAGCAAGACTGGTTGCAAAAGGTTATACTTAAAGGCAAGGAATTGACTATGAGGAAACTTTTTCACCAGTTGCTATGTTTAATTCCATTAGAATGCTACTAGCCATAGCAGCATGGTATGAATATGAGATATGGCAAATGGATATAAAGACTGCATTCCTAAATGGAGACATCAAAGAAGAAATTTATATGTCTCAACCTAAGAGATACACATCAGTAGGAAGTGAGCATAAGGTATGCAAACTTCAGAGATCAATATATGGTCTCAAGCAGGCGTCAAGGAGTTGGAACCTCATATTTGATAGAACTATCAAAGAATTTGGTTTTGCTAAGAATCCTAAGGAACCATGCATGTACAAGAAAGTTAGTGGGAGTGCAGTGCATTCCTAGAACTTTATGTTGATGACATCCTACTCATTCAGAATGATGTATGATTACTGCAATCAACTAAAGTATGGTTAGAAAGTAAATTCTCCATGAAAGGCATGGGTGAAGCATCCTATGTATTGGGAATACAAATCTATAGAGATAGATCAAAAAGATGCTAGGGCTCACTCAAGCCACTTATATCGATATCATTCTGAAGAGATTATCTACAGAAGAGTCCAAGAGAGGATACTTACAAATGTGTCATGGTGTTACTCTATCTAAAACTATGTGTCCCAAAACTGATGAAGAGATAGAGATGATGACACATATTCCATATGCGTCAGTCATTGGTAGTATCATGTATGGTATGATATCAACACGTCCTGATGTTGCTTACACTCTGAATGTTATAAGCAGATATCAGGCGAACCCTGGTCCAATGCATTGGAAGACTGTGAATGATATTCTTAAGTACTAATAAGGAATAAAAGCTTGTTCATGGTCTATGGGGGTAGAGAATTGAAATTGGAAGGTTACACTGATTCTAGCTTCCAATGTGACGTAGATGATTCGAAATCGACATCTGGTCTTTTCACTTTCAATCATCATACATTTCATTAAACGACATTTAATGTCACTTTGCTTTTTCTTGCTTTAGCTCTTTTAGCCTATGAAAAGTTGATTGACTTACGATACTTTAGGAAGTATTCTTTCAATTGAGAGTTGGTAAGATACTCTGAATTTTATTACTTTAACTGATAATCTTTTAACAACTCAAGTTGTAGTATCCACCTTGATCTGTTAAAGTCTGACCGGTTATACTTGAAAAATAAAATATCAATAATTAGTTCGGTATGGTTTTAAGAAAATTCTTGATATGATCTACTGATGTTTTGCTGCTTGAATCTTGATATTATATTGAAAAGATTTTGTTGTCCAACGGATAGAAACATGTACATACATAATTAAAACAGATAGATACTAAAACAACTCCATACTGTTATTTTTCATTAACCAAAACTTAGAGTAATAGAGATATTCCAACAATTTTTCTCTTTTTTGATGAAAAAATCAGGTTGCAAAACTAGATACAAAGATTACAATTAGTTAAAGTAAATAGAACAGAAATCGAAAAATATTTTTCATTAAATAATGAAGAACATTGATACAGTGCATACAAAATATCAGTCTATTACAATTACGAAATAAATTGAAAAACCTTTGTGCACGGAATCGAGTTGCTGCTACCACTCCTTCGACCTTCTCTATTTATTTTAGCTTCTTCTTATCTTCTCCTCTCGTCGACCTTTTTAGACTCTTTGTATTTTAAGTTTCGACATGGGACAGAGAAGTTATGGCGATTCTACAGCAGTTGCTACAGTGGTAACGAGAATTTGGGTTGGAAATGGTTTCTTCCTTTTTTTCAGTGTTTTTATAACCGGACCGTTAATCGAACCGGTCAAGCCTTAAAAAATGGTTCAACCGGTTCAACCGAACGGTCGAACCGGATCAATAAAATTAATATTTTATTTATTTTATATAATAAATAAAATAGTAAAATATTGATTATTTATGTTTTATAGTTTTTATTTAATTTTTAAGATGAAAATTACAACAAATATCCAAATAAACATCACTTTTCAAATTCAAAAATCCAAATTACACCTAACATGTAACCAAATAGTGATGACCAAGTTTAAGTGCCCAAGAAAACATCAAGTTTAATTATACAAAAAAGTAGCAAACATCAAGTTTCTTATACAAAAAAGTATCAAACATCCAGTTTCAACTTTCAAGTTGCATCCTTTGATGCCCACATCGCATCCAATTCTTGAAGTGTTCTTTCGTAGTCATTATCATCTTCATCCCCACCATCCAAAAGTTCTTCCAAGTCCAAAGAAGGTGTTTCTTGCATTTCACCAACACCTTTATCTAAATATTTTTAAAAAAATTAAAATAATAAATGTTTAGCAAACAGAAAGCAAAAATTTGTTAAAAAATTTTTCCGGTTTTTCCGGTTTTTCCGGGTTTTAACCGGTTTTTTCCGGTTAAACCTGTTTTCCGGGTTTTTACTTATCTCCGGACCGGTTTGGAGGCCGGTTCGCGGTTGAACCGGTCCGACTGTCCGGTCCGGTCCGGTCCATGCTCTTTTTATCCTGGTTTGTATTTATTTAGCTCTCGTGCGTTATTTAAACTCCGGATGTAATTTATATCTTATTAATTACGATATTATAAAATACATATTTTTTTAACACACTTTCAAAAATTATTTGACATGAATAATTATTTTAATTAACAACTCAATAATTATTTTAATCATATCAAATTAACGGATAATGTACTTTATGGTCTTACAACACTTTTCTGTTAGTTGCTTTGTGTACTTAATTTGATTGGAAAATGTAATTGAGCTGCTCCATTTAAAAAAAAGTTTTTTCACCGTCCTCCAAACTTGTTTCAATCCTAACAGCGAGAATATAATTATTGTATAATTTTTTTAAATTTTCATTACATAATATTGTTTATTTAGTTCATTTTTTAAACTATTTTAAGCAACAACAAAAAAACAGAAAAAGAAAAAACCAAACCAAACCAAACCTAAATTTGCATTTAGTGGTTCAATTTGATGTGGAACACCATATTTTTCCAAATCAATATTTTAATTATTTTTATATATAATTTAAAATTTATAAAATCTATTATTTTTATTATTATTATTATTAAGTTTTCTTCTAATAGAGCCAAAAAAACTTGATATCATAGTTTTTTTTTTCATTTACTATATATTAATAAATGTCAAGTTCTAATACAAAATATCTGTTGCCCCTTGGATAGCGTTAGGTTTATTAAATAGATTGTTTTAAATTCAACCCCCCCTACATGATGTATTTTATTGAACAAATATCATTTAATTTTTTTTAAAATTAATTATATCAAAATTGTATTTTAGTCCTTCAATAAGACTCACAAATACAGTATGATATTTATTTAAATGTAAACCAAATTATTTATAAAAAAAAGATACACACACGTAACGTATGCGAAAATTCACTAGTGGTGTTATATATATAAAAAAAAAACAAATATCCATTTCCAAACCGTATTACATTATTAAACATTATTATTTAATAAATAAAAATTAATGTACACAAGAAACTCCATAGTTCACGTGTTTTCTAGAGGCGAATATATAGATTCCACGTTGCTCCGCCACTGAGTAACCACTAGCCTGGTTGGTCGACAACAACCAACTTTCAAGGTAGCTAAGTGTCTCTCTCTTTTGCGAATTTTCAAAATATTTAGTTGCTTTTGTTTTATTATAATTAATGAGACTAACATTTTAAAATTTATGAATTTCAGAGTATTTACCTTGAGTTCAAACTTTACAAGAATATTTATTTTTAAAAATTTTATTTCACCAAATTAATTTTTGAATAATTTCTTATTCAAAAATATTATAAAGTTTGTAATAATTTAAACATGACTTAAAGATTGGTGATTTAGTTTGAGGAGCATAATAATATTGGAGGATATAACATAAAGAGTAGGTTTCTTGTGAGACGATCTCACGAATCTTTATCTGTGAAACGAGTCAACCTTATCGATATTCACAATACAAAGTAATACTCTTAGCATAAAAAGTAATAATTTTTTCATGGATGACTCAAATAAGAGATCTGTCTCATAAAATACGATCTTTGTGACCGTCTCACGCAAATTTTTAGATAACATAAAATAATCCTCTCCGGATAATTAGTCCCCAACATCAAGTTTGGTTTTTTCCCCCACACCAACTTGCATTCTAGAGTTTTGGTAGCTAGTTCAATTTTAGTATACCATACCTACCCACTTTAACCAGCCTAAAAAATGTGGTTAAATTTATTTTAAAAATTAAAATAATTAATTTTTATATGATTTTTTTTATTATTAAACCGTTGAATAAAATATGTGTTGTAGTAGATATTTGGCATTGTAAAATTATATAATGGCTAACTCGCAAATTAAATAATAAATTTGCATTTGCTTATAATATCATTGAAGTTAATATTAATGGATACACAATTTGATTTTTTTAAATTCTCAAAAGAAAATTCACTAGACAAATTATCGAGGAAAGTGCAATTTAATAATTTACATATATTATTATATATAAAGAATCTCTTTAATAGTGATACATAAAAACATCATTTTTTTTCCCTAAAATTATCCTTATATGATGTATATATTATATAGTTGTTTTTTCTTTTATTTTTTTTTTATTTCAATTGCACTTTCCTCGATAATTTTTAAAATTTAGTACATAAATTTCAATTTATAAAACCTATGATATTATTTTTATTTGAAAATAAATAAATTTAATAAAAAAAAATTACATTACACGCGCCTGATGCATTAGCATATATTAAAGTTATCCCCAATTGATTCAAACATCAGATATACCATCGGAAACATCAATTTCCATTCTTCTTTGGTTTTTGGATATGATAGCTTAGACTCTGTGATGAACTTGTATGTTTTGATTTCAAAATCATTCCTCTCAGCTTGAATTTTCACACATTTTTCGAGATGGTTGTCATCTTCTTCATCTCTGGTCTACTGCTATTCGCCGCTTTTCAGTACATTTCATGGCGGAGAAACCCCAAAAAATCGAGACCCGAGAACCTGCTTTCTGCCCCGCAACCCCCACATGCATGGCCCATACTCGGTCACCTCCATCTTCTCGGAGGAGACGACCACACTTGCTTCACTTTCAGCAAGCTCGCCGACAAGTACGGCCCCGTTTTCAGCCTCCGACTAGGTCTTCAACACGCCGTCGTCATCAGCAGCCGTGGGGCCGTGATGGAAGCTTTCACCATTAGAGACAAGTCATTCTCCAATCGACCAAGAAATAGCCCTGGAGAACACCTCGTCTACGAATACTCAGCTTTCGGCTTCGCCAATGGCTTGTTTTGGCGGGACATGCGGAAGCTTGTCTCATCCGAGGTTCTCTCGACCCGCAGCATCGAGAAAATGAAGAATCTGCGGGTTTCAGAGATCGATCTGAGCATCAAGGAACTCTACTTCCAAGCTGTAAAGAATCAAAACCCCGAACCCAAAACCGTGAATCTTAGTCAGTGGACTGAGCAAATGACTCTGAACATAATCGTGAAGACGCTGGCCGGGAAACGATACGGCACAGATCCCGACGGCTCTGTGCCTGAGGAAGTCAGGATCTTTAGAAGACTTATTAGTGATATCACGAATCTAACGGGGCAGTTTGTTTTATCTGACGTGATCCGATTTCCATTCTTGAAATGGGTGGATCCGAAGGGGTACATCAAGAGCATGAAGAGGGTTTCTGAGGAATTGGATGGGATTCTTGAGTCGTGGATTGACGAACATCTGAGGAGAAGATCGAGCGGGGAAGTGAAAGATGAACCAGATTTCATAGATGTGATGCTTTCCAATATTGATGACAGGCTGGAGAAGATCCACGGCAAGACGAAGATGACCGTCATCAAAGCTACGATTGTGGTATGTCCACTTTTTGTATACGTGTTCTTGTACGCTCCATCCATAGATTAATGTGTGCGTTTTCTGGAAGCTTTGAAAAATAATTTCAAATTTTATGTAATTAATTTAGGAACATTATCGATTGCGTTTTCAAATTTTTGTTTGATATACTTAAATTTTAATTATATGTTATTTTGATTTAATCATTAATGTGAAGAGTGAGGACCGATCCGTGATACGAGTTAACTCTACTCATATTCACAATAAAAAATAATACTCTTAGTATAAAAAGTAATATTTTTTCATGAATGATCCAAATAAAAAAGAATATTTTTCCATGTATTTGAAAATTCGAAATCACAAAGAAAAAATATAAATGGCCGAAGGAGAAATATAAATTAAATGACTGAATTTGCAATATTTCTGAATAGAAAAAGCGAACTTTTTTTATACGTTGTCCTGATTATCAAATTATTTTATAAAAAAATAATCTTGCAATATTCTATCCGATCATAAAACAACTAATTAAATTTTTTTTCTTGATTAATAAATCATTATAGAAAGCATGTTTGATTAAAGAATTTCTCTTAGTCAAAAGGTTTTATATATATCAAATCGGTCTAAAGAGTTCCATTAATATTTTTGATGAAGTGAGAATTAGAGTACTGATCTGTTCTAATAATGCAGAATGTGATCTTAGGGGGATTTGACACGACATCCGTGTTCCTAACATGGGCTTTATCACTTCTAGTACAACACAAGGAAGCGATGCATCTTGCCCAAAAAGAAATAGATTCCAAAATTGGGAAGCAAAGATGGGTTCAAGAATCTGATCTCAAGAACCTAGTCTATCTCCAAGCCGTCGTTAAAGAAAGCCTGCGCCTGTATCCCCCGCTGCCGCTATCCGTGCCCCACGAAGCCGTGGAAGACTCCGAACTATGTGGTTATTTCGTTCCCAAAGGCGCGCTCTTGTTCGTAAACCTGTGGAAACTACATCGTGATCCTCAGTTCTGGCCCGAGCCGGAAGAGTTCCAACCCGAGAGATTTTTGAGTGGACAAGCACAAATGGATGTTCTTGGGCAACACTTTGAGTACACTCCATTCGGTTCGGGCAGGAGGATTTGCCCTGGAATTACGTTCGTGGCGCATGTAGGGAACCTGACTCTTGCTCGTTTGCTTCAGGGTTTCGACTTTGTGACCCCCGGAGACCAGAAAGTGGACATGAGTGTGGGGTTTGGAGTCACCATACCCAGGGCAAATCCATTGCAAGTGCTGATCACCCCTCGCCTACATACTCAACTCTACGAAGGTTAGCTAGTGGGCGCTATAATATCTATTCTATGTCAATTTCAAACAATAAACATGGAACCTCCACCCATGGTACTTAGGAAATGAAAAGTGTTGTATGACTATATTTATGTATTGGATTGTAATAACAACCCTACTATAATTTTATTTTTCATTGTTATCATGATCTTGAACTTGCTTATCTCTCTCGTCCCGTCAACTGAATAAAAATGTCAATTTCTTTGGATTCTCTACTAACTTGTCAGCTACAAAAATCCTATCATCTATTGTCATCCCTGGAATTGTACCCATAACATCGAACACATATTTAATCGCAACATGATCATATCCATTTTTTGAGAGGTCTTCTATGCTAATATTTGTCATGTCACTGAAGTTGTTCATACCATCGACAATACGATCTTCTATTTCAGCACTTTGTTTACGTTTTTCGTCCGCCGATTTCTTACCTGTTGTTGCCGTTGAGACCGAAATCGAATCAACATTGTCCTCAAACCCATCAAACAAATTTTCGAACCACACATCCACTGCAACACCATTAGTGTTCCTCAAGTTTAAGGGATCTTCCCGAAGGGCATCGACAAAGCTCTTATAGTATTTGTTTTCCAATTGCACGATTGCGTCCAAAAATCTCAGACCAATCATTATAATATGGCCAAGACTTGTACGGCATCCCATGGACACTGCTGTCAATCTATGCGGACAAATGAATGAAAACTAAGTCATAAAATGCACAAAAAAAAAACTTATGCAAGCATAGTAGCTGTAACGTCCAAAAAATCAGTTCACGTAAATCGCATGCATGTAAATTGCTTATTTATTTTATTTAATTGATTTTAAATGCAAATTACTCATGAAATTAAAGATTTTGTTCGGATATTTAATATTAGGCTGGGGAAAAGAGACCAGGGACGACCAAGATGAAAATATTTTTCGATAAATATTTTTAAGGCCTGATAAAATGATTTAATAGGATGAAAATTTTCTAAAAATGCTGGAGTCCAAATTATTTGATGAGTCGGACTTTATTTTATCCGAGAAGCCGATTTTAGTCAAACAAAAGACTTTTATGGACCCGAAAGTTATTATTTTTGAAAACGATTTTTGTAAACTTTTATTTTATATTTAATTGAGCTTTAATTGGTCTAATTTACCTAGGATTAATGGATCTAATTATTTTCAAAATTAGAGTCCTAAAAACTCAAAACTCTAGACTCTTTTATCACCTAAAAACTAGATTATAAAATCAAATCCTAGGCTTCTAAATATTCTCATTGGCCAAAAATTTCACACACCACACACAATTTCCGAAAACTCAAAGCAAGAATTCCAAGGTTGTTCGTCGCCCGTTCGTTCGTCTACGCAACCCACGCCGACGATTAAATGGTCGAGCATTCTAAATGCGGAGTCACACTTCTAAACTTTATTTTTGCACCATTCGAATCATATTATGCAGGATTTATATTTTCTAGCATGAAAAACGTTTATGTTCAAATCGTTTTACGTTTAGACGTATATTTTTCAAAGTTTCAATGTTTCAATGCATATACGAATTATGTTAGACATTCTAAGGGGCATGCTGCCACTAGGAGACGTTTAGGGGTCATAAAAAGAGTCGTTAAGGAAGGAACAAAGGCTGGATCGCGACCCTTTGTCCCGGCCATTGTAGCACGTGTGCGTTCCACTTATTGAACAGGGTTCTATGGTCAACCATTCTTTTAGTCCCGAGCCCGATAAGAAAAGGGTAATTTCTAACAAGGTTTTCGTATTATTGATTCCTAAATGTAGCGAACAACCAGTTCAGATATTCACGACCAAGAAGTGCTGGATTCTCTTTCGGATAGGCCCTGAAAGGAGAAGGAAGGATAGTAGCTGGAAGAGCCGCACATGGGAGGAAGCTTGTGCACCTAGGGTTTCCTTGCTTGTTTTTGGTTGTCGCGGTCGGCTAGGGCACGGTGGAGTCTGCATCCTAGGGCTAGGAGGAGTCACTACTTTTAAAACTTAAAATCCTACTAAAATTTTTTTTCTTTATAAAATTCGAAACCTTTAATTAAAACCCACTCGACTTTTAAAAAATCGTAAATGCATTAAAATTTCATAAATCGTCAACCACCAAAATCATACGTCAACATTTAAAATTAATCAAAAATTGGACTTCAAAATAAAACATGAAAATTTCTAATTAAATCATTAACAAAATCTTTAAAACTTTAACTATCAAGCTAATGCGGAAAATAATGTCCCTCGGGAGTGTACTTACGGATTCGATCCACTCAAGCATCAGCGTCTCCCTCCATCTCATACTGATCACCTGCAACATTAAACTTATTGAGTCTAATGACTTAGCACGTTCTAAATATGTGTAACAAATAATACATATACAAGCACATGCATTAAAATTCATATTTTTTTTCAAAATAAGCTAGCATAAATTTGTAGGCATCATAAATCGTTGAATCATAAAGCTTTCAATCATTTATCATTTTGGGTGAATTTTGCTCTTTAAAAGTGACTAGCTGTATCCTTTGGTCGACTGATCAGTCTTAGCTCACCATTGCGCATTGGGACGGGTACTAGGCACCAACGTAAAATGAAAATACGATCGTTGAACTCCCTCTGGGGCCTTCTCCCGTAAACGGGCTCATTCTGGGGCCTTCTCTCTCACGATATTCTCAAAAATCATATATCATATCCTTTTTAATCATAAAATATCATGCCCTTTCCACATTCGAAAAATAGCATTTTAACAGCAAAAATTGTACAATTTTATCATAAATCATAAAATCCCATATTTTCATCATAAACGTTTTGAAATATCATTTAGCATGTGTTATGATTCTTTGGGACACTGCCAACTCTTTTAGTACTACGCAGGTGTAAAATGAACGTTTTTCCCTTGGACTCAAAAATTCTCGATTTTGGCTTTTTCATAAAGTCCCAAATCATCGTATAGACTTAAATTTGACTTCTAATATTTTTATTAGACGTAAATCCTAGCCTTTCGATTTAATTACTTAATAACTAAATGTTGGAACATTTCATGTTCGCAATCTTGATTTTGATGTTAACAAAACTTTTTTATTTGTTTCTAATGAGTTTACCTAAGTGCGCAGAAACTGAAACTGATCAGGCTTCGAACTGATCAGTTACCAATTTTAAACTGAAGCTATCGAGACGCAAACTGAAAGTGCCAACTGATTGATCGAATTGAATCAGTACAACTGAAGTATCAAGAGCAGTTCAACTGATTGTCCAGTTGATAGGTGATTCAGCAGAAGACCTTCAAAAGCTCGGCTAGCTGATGAAGTGTTCAACTGATGAAGAGCCAAAATGACCAATTCAACTGAATCAGTGAAATCAGTTCCGCTGACGAGTCAACTGATTTTACCTCACCAGTTCAATTACAGTTCAACTGACCAGTCAGAACATCAGTTAGGAGCGAACCAGTTTGCAGATACGACAAGCTTAATCCAGCTATGCACAAAGGTACAAAAGCTATTGTACAATCAAGGTACAATAAGAGACGTTGCAGCAGCGCTTAAAGCCAAATGTTCCAGATATCTATTTGGGGGAACAAATTCAAAATGCAACAGATTCATTCACTGAATCTCTCTGTACGATCAGCCACTCGCCTATAAATAGAAAATGAAGGTCAGCGAAGAAAGGGATGATGATACACACATGATATACACGATTTATATATACACAGAGCGTGTTCATTAGAAATAAGAATGTCACACATATTGCATATCAGCTTCAAAGAAGCAATCAGCCCAGTAGAGGGAACACTTCAAGTCATATCAGCTTAGTCTAGAAGCTTATTTCCCTCAGTGTGAGAGAACACTTTCTTGCAGTGTTCATTGTTCAGTTATCACACACTCACGCACTCACCACCACTCGAATATTGTGTTGCACAGAGACATTAAACATGTGTATGTAGTTTTTGACACACATATGTTAAACAAGTGTTGGCTGGAAGGTGATGCCTTCAGTCTAGACTAGGAGTTCAGTTAGGCAGTTGGGTAAGTCTTAAGCTGGGTGGGTTTGTACAATGTATTGTATAAATCAAAGTCTTTTAGTGAAACCTACCCGAGGTGGTAGAAGGGGTGACGTAGGAGCAGTTTAGTCTCCGAACATCCATAAACATATCTTGTGTTATTTCTGTTTAACTGCTTATTCTTAACCGTTTTGATTAGTTCATCTGATATCAGTTCAGTTCTGTCCATAACTGAACTGATATAAGCTCTAACTGATTTCCCGTATTTCAGTTACTCAGTTGAACAAGTTATAAAATCTATCAGTTTTCTTAATGAAGGATTACTTCAAGTGTTTTCCGCTTAGTTTCTCACCAAACTCGATTTAATTCATCGGTGTAAACATTCTTAGAACACGAGCTATTGCAGCTCATTGATTTATTGTATTGAAATCACCTCAAAAGTGCCGAGCACACGATCCCATCACTAAATCATGAAGCGTTTAAATCCCGAATTAATTCAAAACTCAATATTTTCTTCTCAAATTTTAAACATAGGCTTTTCATGCCTAAACTACCCTCGTGAACCATGAATCGACCCCCGTGAACCACAGTTCGAACTCTTCTTATTTCCTAAGCCACAACCGAGCCCTAACCTTAAAATAGTCACGTTTCTCCCCAATTTCTCGAACCACCCTTGAGCCACCTAGGACCAGACCCTCACCAGTACCTCTTGGACCCTTTCTGGCCTAGCCTAGACCACCGCACCGGCCTCTATCCCCAAAGTCATGCCGCGCGCACCCATGCACGCATACCCCTTGATCGCGCCTTCTCTTGTTCTTTTTCTTTTCTTTGAGCCATCATGTCCCAGCCGCCTAGGAACCCAACTAGGACTTTACTGGTCCACTACTGGACCAGCCATAGCTAGCCCCAACCCAGCTGCACGCCTCTCATGAATTGCACCAGCCGCGCGCATGCATAGCAAGAGTCCTTGTGCATGTGGACTCTTCTCCCTTGCTGCTGCCGCGTCCAGCCCCTCATGGACTCCTCCTAGCATCTCAACCAAGCCACACACAGGCCCTAACCCAAGCCCCATGCGTTGCCTCCCCTTAACTGAACCTTAGGATCCATGGAGGGCACACAAACCCTTTCTACTCTCCAGCCCTCATTTCCACCTTAAACCACCCTTGTTCCATCCTTTAAACATCCTATGTTGGCAGCCTAACCCTTGAGAATCATAACACGTTTATATACGCATGAAATTCGTCAAAAATTTCAAAATAATCATTCATATGTTGAACGATTTGTACCTAATTATTTTTCATGAAAACATATGTAAAACAAGCATAATATGATTTGAATGGTGCGTCAAAAAGTTTAAAAGCGTGCATTTGCGTTTAAAATGATCGAATATACTATCGTTGGCGTGGGTTGTGAAGGGAGAGGAACGGACGACGAACGACCTTGAATCTTCTCTCCAAAATCTCGAAAATTTTGTGTGTATGTGGTGTGTGAAGTTTTGGCTGAATGACTCCTTAGAATCCTAGGATTGCATTTAAATTTTCGAAAATTGCATGCTTAATGGGTTAGGGTTTTGGGCCTTTGAGTTTATGAGCAATTGAGCCTACTAATCTTAGGTAAATTAGGCCCAATAACATCTATTCAATTGAAAAATAAAAGTTTATAAAAATTAGTTTTCAAAAATAATACTTTGGTCCTTTAAAGGTCCCTCATTTGCCCAAAACCAACTTCTCGTATAATATAAAGCTTGTATCATAAAATAATTTGGGCTCCAACATTTTTAGAAAATTTTAATCATATTATTAATCCTCAAAAATATTTATCAAAAAATATTTTATCTTGATCGTCTCCGGTCTCCTTTCCCCAACCCATTATCAAGTATTCGGATAAAATCTTTTGTTTTCATGAAATCATGCAATTAGACATTCAATCATATACTATGTATCATTTGAGCATTGAAAATAATTAAATAAAATGAATAAGCAATTTAAATCATTTGCATGCATGTGATTTACATGGGTTGACTTTTTGGATGTTACACCTAGCATGGCTGGACTCATGAACACGCGAAGGAGCCGCAAGCCATAGAATTTCCTGCGCATGCGTGCTCGCGTCTAAGAGGCAAGACGCGCGGGGCTGGCTGCGGCTGGTCCAAGAAGGTAGGCTAGGGGTCCAGGAGGGTAGGATAGGGTCTGGTCAAGGCCTGGGTCAAAGATGGCTCGAGGGTGGCTCGGTAGAAATTGGTGCGTGGCTTGTAGGGGTTGGAAGTGGTTCGGTTTTGGCTAGGGGAAGATTATGGACTCGAACCATGGTTAACGGAGGTTGGTTCGTGGTTCGCGAGGGATGTTTAGGAATGAAAAGCTTATGTTTCAAATTTGGGATGAAAATATTAAGTTTCGAATTTATTCGGATTTAAAATGCTTCACGTTTTAGCTATTAAGTAATTAAATTGAAAGGCTCGGGTTTACGTTTAAGAAAATTTGTTGGAACATTTCATGTTCGTAATCTTGACTTTGATGTTAACAAAACTTGTTATTTTGTTACTAATGTTTATCGAAGTGCGCAGAATGCTGAAACTAATAAGGCTTCGAACTGATCAGTTAACCGAGCCAAACTAAAGCATTCGAGAAGCAAACTGAAAGTGCCAACTAATTGCCCAAACTGAATCAGTCAAACTGAAATATCAAAGACCAATTCAACTGATTGTCCAGCTGACAGGTAGTTCAGCAGAAAACCTTCAAAAGCCCGGCCAGCTAATGAAGTGCTCAACAGATGAAAAGCCCAGCTGACCAGTTCAACTGAAAGAGTGAAATCCGTTCAACTGACGAGTCAACTGATTTCACCGGCCCAACTGAAGATCAGTTCAGATGACAAGTTATGTGCATCAGTTAGGAATCAATCAGTTGCAGATTAAGACAAGCTTACCTAAGTGGATTCCAGCTACGCAAAACGATACAAAAGAAATTGAACAATCAAGTTACAATAATGGACGTTGCAGCAACACTTAAAGACAAAATGTTCCAGCATAGATGTCGAAAAAGTCGAGACACAAATATCAAGGAACGCATTCAAGCTGCAACATATACAATTATTGAGTCTCACTGTACGATCAGTTTCTCGCCTATAAATAGAATATCAATGAAGACCAATATACAACAAGTGTGTGAAGATACAAAGAAAAAGGACACGCATATTCCATATCAGCTTACAAGAAGCAATCAGCCCAGAGGGAACACTTCATCGTGTTATCAGCTTAGATTAGAAGCACAATTCTCTCAGTGTGTGAGAACACTTTCGTGTTGTACTCAAAGATCAGTTCTCTCTCACACACACACACCATTACTCAAATATAGTCTTTGACACACATACATTAAACACGTGTTGACTGGAAGGTGCTGTCTTCAGTCTAGTCTAGGAGTTCAGTTAGGCAGTATGGTAAATTCTAAGCTGAGTGGCTTTGTACAAATCAATTGTATAAATCAAAGCTTTCTAGTGGATCCTACTAGGTGGTAGAAGGGGTGACGTAGGAGTAGTTGAAGTCTCTGAACATCCATAAACATATTCTGTGTTATTTAACTATTTAACTATCGTTTTCAAACTGATTTGATCAGTTAGAGCATCCACCAGTTCAGTTACTATCATAACTGAACTGATATATGCCAACAACTGATTCTATTAATTTTCAGTTATTCAGTTGCACAGTATATAAAATATATCAGCTTTTCTTAACGAATGATTACTTCAAGTATTTTCCGCTTGTTTTAATACCAAACTTATCTAATTCATCGGTGTAAACATTCTTCGAACACGAGCTACATGCTAAATGATATTTTAAAATATTTATGATTAAAATATGATATTTTTATTGTAACGTCCCGAAAATTTGAAGGTTTACGTAAACCACATGCATGCAAGTTATCAAACTTCTTTTGTATTTTAATTAAATTATTTTAATGTATTAAATGCATTTTTATTGCATGAATATGTGCTTTAATTCATGGTTTATTAAAGTTCATGCATAATGATTTTTAAGTTGCATTTCGCGCTCGAACGATGAACGGAGACCGGAGATATTTAGAAAAAATATTTTTATTGAATAATTAATTTTAATTATTTAATATAAGGTGTATTTAAAGGAGAATTTTGAAAATGGACCTTGGTTGGGTATTTATTTTAAACCGGTACACAAATTTTGTTGATTCGGAGGACTTTTTGAAGGCTCGGGCAATATTTTTAAAAACGTACCTAAACGAAATATTTTTCGGGAGTTTTATTGGGCTTGACGGGTTTATTTTATTGCTTAATAGGCCTAAAATCATTTTTATCCCTTTAATTTTTAATTAAGGACCCATTAGTGTATTATTTTATGACTTAAACCTAATTAACTAAACCCTAAACCTATTATTCACTTTGTGGCCTCCCCTTCCCTCTCACCAACATTAGCAGCAGCAGCTTTTCCATTGTTGTTCAGCAGCTACTTCGAATTCTTCATAGGTTTTCAAGAAAACTCATCCCTGCCTCTCTGGTGCAAGTCTTACACGCGTATCTTCGAGTTTTTGAGCACAAAAACGTTAAGGCACGCCTTGTATCTCTTTTTCTCCTCATTTACACCATTTATATGCTGATGTATATGTAGTTGCATGAGAAATTCTTGGTTCTATCATATAGCATCCTTTTTTCAAAGTTTTGACATGAATTATGCAATGTTTCATACGTAACTCACGTTTTCTTGATTTGGTGTATAAGGGGATGCCGTTTTGTGTGCTAGGGTGATGTCATCATCGAGGATCATGGTGGTTAGGGGCTGGAGTCAAGTGTTTGTTTGGGTTGTTGGGTAAGTCGACGGGTTAGTTACATTTTGAGGCTTGACTTGGTTAGATCGGGGGAAGTGAGTGAGCCGACAGTGCATGGATCGTTCCTAGCCTTGGACCAAACCCTGGTGGGTCTGAGTCATGGTCTAGGATGGCTCGAACGCAGCTGGACTTGGTCACGAAGCCGATCGAGTGTAGGAAGCAAGGTTGGTCGCGGGTGAAGTTCTTTGGTGGCTCTCGGGTAATCGCATCTTGCAGCGTGCATGGGACTGTAATCTTGGGTCATGTGGGTCTAGGAGGGTCCAAGGGTGGTCTAGGAAGGGTTGGCTCGGTGCTGGTCCTTATCGGTTTGGGCTAGAGTCGAGAAATCGAGGCTAGGGTAGAGCTAGGGTTTCGTGGTAGGTGCGCTGGAAATTTCCAGCAACTTTCAGGCATGTTTCGTAGGTCCTAAGGGGTCTGAAACGAGTGGGTTAAGGGCTGGTCGAGTAGGTTCAAGTCATTGTTTAAGTTGGGAAAGGTTTGGTTGAGTTTCGGGTTGATTCGAGTTAAAACCGAGACCCCGGTCCAAGTTTTAAAACGAATCATATAGGCTTTGTAACGGGCTCGAGTTTACGTGTAAGAAATGCTTATAATTATGTTTTGAGGTGTTTTAAAGAGTTTGGTTGGCTTCGGGTCGAAATTTTGGTGTCCAGGGGTAAAATGGTCAATTAGGGTTTCCAGGGGGCAAAATGGTCATTTTGCACCCAGGTCTAATTTTTAGTCCTGGCAGCGCCCTAAACACGTTTTAACATGTTTTAAATGTTTATGTTATCATGAATATGAATGTTTATGTAAATATAAAAAATACGCTGCATGCTTGGTTTTAAGAAAAATTTACGTATATGCATGGTTTATTAAGTGATGAATATGAAGACATTTGAAATCTTGATTGCATTTGAAATCCTAAATCATATATGCATGGTTTATCATACTATAAATCATAATAGTTTAACATTTGAAATCTTGAGTGCATAAAAATGCTAAATCATCGACTAACCAAAATCTTGCATCAAACAAACCCAGTGAGTCTAATGACTCAGCACGTTTTAAACATAAGTAGCAAATAATACGTACACAATCACAAGCATTTAAAAATCATAATTTTATTTAAAATAGCTTTTAAGCATAAATAAACCATTTAAAATCATTTTCATCATATATCGTAAAATTTTTAATCGTAAAGCTTTCAATCCTTTATCATTTTAGATGAAGTTTGATCCTTGAAAGTGACTAGCTTTTATCTTTTAGTCGACTGATTAGTATTCAGCTCCACATGGTCCATGGGGGTGGGCACTAGGCTCCACCGTAGAAATACGATCGTCGGGTTCTCTCGAGGGCCTTCTCTCATAGACGGGCTCCCTCTAGGGCCTTTTCCCAAAAATGGGCTCCCTCTGGGGTCTTCTCTCGTAAATGGGCTCTCTCTGGGGCTTTTTCCCTCACGACATCCCCACAAAATCATATATCATTTGTCAGAGTCAATTCACATCGCTCAAAATATTTTTCATTTTCTTTTAAAAGCATAATACATCATAACTTTCCAAAAATAGCATTTTAGACAGTAAAAATTGCACAACTTTACCATAAATCATAAAATATCATATTTTCATTTTAAACATCATAAAATATCATTTAACATGCATTATGATCCTTCGGGACGCTGCCAAGCTTTTACGAATTTCTTAAGTGCAAAATGATCGTTTTGCCCCTAGACGCATAATTTCTCGATTTTATCTTTTTCTTACTTTTAATGACATGGACTTATCCCAAATGATTGTATATGCTTAAATATAATTTTTAATAATTTTATTCAGCTTAATTCGAGGCTTTCTAATTAATTCTTTAATTAACGATTCGTGAGGTGTTTAATTCTCGATTAAATTCAAAACTTAATATTTTGATCCCAAATTTAAAACATGACTTTTTTAATACCTAATCTACCCTTGTGAGCCATGAACCAAACCCGTGGACCCATGGTTCCAATTTTTCTTCTTATATTTTTGTTTTTGACCATTAATGGAACATACCGAGCTATCTCCCTATTTACTCGAGCCACGCACGAGCCAAACTCGAGCCAACACATCTAGGAACCCTACTGACCAGCCTTGATCCATGGACCTAGCCCCAAACTCACGCACCGACCTCCTGGAATAAGACCCTTGCTGCGCATCTACTACAACTCACGCTAATAGACTCTTAGTTAGCTTAGGACTTTTCTACCCGAGCCACCACTGAACCAAGCTGACCCTAACCAAACTTGGACCACGCCCAGACCCAACCAAGCCCATCCCAGACCCTCGGACTCATGCAACAAACCATCTGCTCGAGAAAACAGTAGCCGCACACCTATGGAGCTTCTCTCACGTTTTGCTCGAGCCTTCACTAAACCAGGCCACCCCAGCCCAAGCCCAAGCCCCAGCCCCAGCCCTAGCCCTTGATCATCTCCCTTGGACCTTGACAGATCACCCTGGCTTACCCCTAGGCCAGCCGCAAGTCTCCTTGGCTGCTGCTGTCATAATCGAACATGGGGGAAGAGTTCCTCTTCACGTGGACTCTTCCCAGACTTAGGGCTCGAGTCCTAGCCCTGCTAGGACTCTTCCCCACCTTGACCCACGTCCAACCCAGGCCCCTGCCCAAGTCCTAGCCAAACCGCAGGCCCCTCATGCCCAACCGAGCCATTAATTCAAAACAAGCAAGCACACAAACCCTAGGCTCCTCTCCTAGCTTGTTCCCCTTGGTTCCAGCATGTATTTCCTTTTAATTTTGTCATGTTTTAACCATATTTCATAATGTATTGGTAGCGTACTCATTGGAAATCATAACATGTTTCATATTTGCGTAAAAACATCATATTTTTGAAAATAAACGTTCTACCGTAAAAATATTCAAAAACCTATTTTTTCATGCATAAACAATTAAATCATGCATAATATGATTTGTATGCTGTTTAAAAGACTTTAGAAAACGTGACTTTGCGTTTATAACGATCGAATATTCAATCGTCGGCGAGGGTGCGAAGTTGGACGATCGGACGACTAAGAACCCTTGATTTCCTTCTCCTCCTATTCTCGAAATTTTTGGTGTGAGTGAGTGTGTGTTTTCGGCTGAAACATACTCCCAAAAGACCTAGGAGTCCTTATTTATAATTTTAATTGCAAGCTAATGGTCTTGGTTTTGGGCCTCCAAGTACAGGAGCAATTGGACCTTCTTAATTTAATTAAATTGGGCTCAATAACTCTTATTTAATTAAAACATAAAAGTTTAAAAAAATTAATTTTCATAAATAATGCATTTGATATTTTAAAAGTCTCTTGTTTGCCCAAAACCGGCTTCCCGGGTAAAAATCGAATCGACTCGTAAAATAATTCGAACTCCAACATTTTTAGGAAAATTAAATCATTCTTAATCATATTAGGAAGCTTTGAAAATATTTAGTGAAAAATAATTATTCTAGTCTTGGTCGTCCCCGGTCTCCTTTCCCTGCCTATTATCGAATATTCGGATAAAATTCTTCAATTTCATGAAATCATGTCATATAATCATTTATTCATGCAATCATACCTTTAATCATTTAATAAATATCATGCAAATATTTAAAATCAATTAAGAAATTAAAATAATTTTGCATGCATGTGGTTCACGTAGGTTTGGTTTTTCGGACGTTACAGTATTTTTCACTGCTGTTTGTTATGTATATGTATTTGCTAGAATGTTACAAGTGTGTTGAGTCTTTAGACTCACTAGGTGTGAATGATGCAGGTGAGCATGATGTTATGGAGATTGAAGGCGTGGAAGACTGAGTAGGCGGAGCTGGGTGGTGCACTGGATAATCCGAGGACCTTGCATTTCTTCCGCATAATATGTTTATGAGACATGGGATTAAAATATATGTATATGGGTCATGGATGATCATTGGTTGTTTTACACATTTTCATCTTTTACTACGTTGTTGTTTTTAGCGGGTTTTAAAAGGATATGCTTGAATTCTTTTAAACAACATTCTAGGGTTTTGAGGATGTTAAATTGTTTTTTAACTGCAGTTAATTTTATTCAGAGGTTGGATGACTTTTTTGTAAACGCCTGTTTAACTTATTTAAATATTTTTAAGCGTGCGTATTTTCCGCCATAGCTTTTTTTTTAAAAAAAATGTTTCAGTAGAACTTTAAAATGAGCAGACGTTTCATTTATGATATATGCAAAGGCTGTACGATTCTTCCTGGAAAATGCTACTTTTAAAGGACACGATATTTTATAAATAAAAAGAAAGGAAAAACATTTGTAAGGATGTGAATTGACTGTGCCACCAAAGCTTTAATGGGGATATGGTGAGGGAAAAAGTCCCAGAGGGAGCCTGTTTATGGGAAAAAGCTCCAGAGGGAGTCCGACGATCGTATTTCCATATTTGGCCACGACCCAATGACAAGAGTTGTTGACGTCCCGCCCTCAGGTACTTGGTATAGCTAGACTGATCAGTCGACCATGATGATATGATATATGATAGTAACTTTCAAATATCAAACTTCATCCAAAATGATATACGATGCTGAAAAGCTTTACGATTTAATGATATATGATTATGAGTTTTTATGCCAACTTATTTTATTAAAAGATTTATTTTAAAGCTGCATGTATGTTAGAATTAAAGATTTCAGAGTTTGACAAATAAAGAATTGATACTTGCAGAGCTGATCAAGCTAAACTGGAATTACATATAACTGATCATGTAAGATGAAAAACTGAAGTCATCCGAACTGAAGATTAATGAGATAAATGATCGGATGCAATCGAACTGAACAAAGTTAACAGAATCAGTAAAGTCAATTGAACTATCAGTTAGAACTGACCAGGACGTTTAAGTCAGTTTAACTGATCAGTCAAATAGTCGAACTCCTGATCTGTTCGACACGTCATCAGTTAAGTCAGCTTTAAACAGACAAATCGCACATCAGACTGCAACATCGTACTATTGTCGGAAGAACGTTGACACACTCAGAAAGGACGAATCAACGGATATGTATTAATTAATGCATTCAATATTACCGTGCCTATAAATAGTTGAGGAACTCAGTAAGAAGAGGTGATTTTGAGAATTTTTGAAAGAGAGAACACTTGAAAGATCCAGTTACTCAAAATCAGTTGCGATACTTACACAGACAAAAGGCTCACATCTCAAAGTCATATTCATAGCAGTCAGGCTATTATTTGAGAAAAAATATTAGCACATTACATTGATGTATTCGATATTTTTAAATCAGTTGTGCTACGAAAGATAATCAATTTGTGTACTGATAAGTTGTTAGAAACTAAGAGTTTCATTTTGGCAGTGTTTAAGTCCAAACTAAAGTGGGTTATTACAGTTTCTTAATCAATCAAAGTCTTTTAGTGAAAACCTATACTTGTGATAGAAGGTGTGACGTAGGAGCGTTTGAAGTCTCCGAACATCCATAAAATCATTATGTTCAGTGTTTCATTTATTCCTTGAGTATTCAATCTATCAGTTAATTTATTTCCGCACTTCAAACTAGTTAACTGACTGATATCGACAACAAGATTCTTGAATTTAGTTTATCAACAAACTGATTCATATTTTGAAAAGAGCCAAAAATCACCAAGTGTTTATTCAACTACCCCTTCTAAACACTTTGATCCATCAAACCGATCCTAACAAGTGGTATCAGAGCGGTTTCAATCTTGTTTCTGAATAATTTCTGTCTATACACCTAATCACCATGTCTTCATTCAACAAAATCCCTATGTTTTCAAGAGATGAATTTGATGACGGGAAAATCAGAATGCAGGCTCATTTAGCTGCACAAGATGACGATATGTGGTACGTTATAACTGACGGACCTATGAAGATCATAAAAGCTAACACAACTATTACTATAACTGATGGAGCACCTCACCGCATTGAAAAACCACTAGACGAATGGACAACTGAAGACAATAGGAAAGCAAACTTGGACAATGTGGCGAAGGATATTCTGTATAAAACATTGGACGAAATTACTTTCAGAAAAATCAAGATGTGCAAAACAGCCAAATAAATTTGGGAAAAACTGATTCAATTGTGCGAGGACAACGAGCAAATGAAGCAAAACAAACTCTCAGTCGCAGTACAAAATTTTGACAACATCAAAATGAAAATTGGAGAATCAATGAACGAGTTTAATTAACAAGTTAGCAACATTATAAATGAACTGAATGCACTAGAGAAATTGTATTCAAATAAAGAAATTGCACTGAAGGTTGTTCATGGCCTTCCCAAAGAATGAGATGTGAAAATAATGGCAATGAGAGAATCCAAAGATCTCAACAATGTGGAATTACACGATCTATTTGCAGATCTCAAGGCATACGAATTTGAACTACAAAAAAGAGAGGGAGAATCATCGACTCCCCTAGTTAAAACTGCTCTCAGCGCAAACTTGAACCAACTGGTTCAACTGAAAAAACTGTAGAGCAGCTGAGCAATGATGTCATGTCATTGTTCATCAAGAAGTTCAGAAGATTTATGATAAAAAACCAGGGATCCTTCCAAAGACACTCTCACAAAAATATCTCCAAGGAGGAACCAAATGCTTGCTAAAACTGTGGCAAAACTGGAAATTACATTGCTGACCATCCTAAGCCAAAGAAGGATAGTCGGCGTTCAACCGAAAAAGAAAAGAATTCATTTTAGCGGAGAAGAAGAGCTAAGGATGACAATAGATCATTCGAAAAAAAGCATGAAGCTCTATTAGCCAAAGAAAGCAAATCCAAATGGGCTGAAATCTAAGAGCTCGAGCAGCTCTAGCGACGAAGAAGAAGTAAAAGGCCTGATGACTACTATTGCAGAACCGGAATCAAGCAGTGAACATGTATTTGATTTCAGCTCAACTGATTTTACACGGGAAGAACTTATTTTCACACTACACGACATGGTTAATGAGTGTCACAAACTTGCTCTCTCATTTGAGAAGACCAAAGCAAAGAAAACTGATCCGCAAGACAATAAAACTAAATCTGATGAATCAGTTGAACTATTGAGTCTAAAAAGGGATATTGCTGAGCTAAAAGCTGAAATGAGTGAGAACCAATATGTGATTCAACAACTGAAACTTGAGAATTCAAGATAAACTAATCTGATTCAAGCTTGGAATAAGCTATCAGTCACAATGACTGAAATGCAAGATTTACAAAAATCAAGTACTGACAAAACTGGTTTAGGCTTTAATAGCCAAGATGAATATTCAACCAGTGGTACCAAGACCGAACTGAACATGTGCAAAGGAAAGTATATTCACTTTGTAAAATCAGTTATGGTACATGAACAATCAGAGCCAAGTAAACAAGTTGAACAAACGATTGACAATAAGAACAAGGCTAAGAGATATGGAATCGGATATAGCCATTCGAGTTCAAATGATTCACGAAGCTAGTCACCTAAACGGTTCAGCTATGAAAACCAAAACTCTAGGAAAACCTATTTCAATTATTATAATCGTAAGCCTGTTCAGAAAAGATATAGGATGAACAACCAGGTGAACAAGGTGAAAACGCATATTGTCTAATCTACACACAACACATCAAGCACACACAAACCAAGAAAAAATATATGGAACATAGCAACTGAAAAGTCAGTTAGACTGGTCCAAGTCTGGGTTCCTAAAGGACTAATCAGTTTAGGATCCAAATAGATGTGGGTATCAAAATTATTCATTGTGTGTGACTGCAGATGACAAGTACATCAACTAAAGACTCAATCTGGTACCTGGATAGCGGATGCTCAAGACACATGACAGGGGATGCTGATTTGTTATCCCAACTGGTCAAATATTCTGGTCCAAAATTTAGTTTTGGAGATGACTCGAAAGCTAGAACAGTGGGTAAAGATAAGCTTATCTATGGTAACATTATTATTGATGATGTTCTACTCGCTGATAATTTAAGATATCATCTGATTAGCATTAGTCAGTTGTGTGATAATAATTTCTCAGTTCAGTTCAACAAGAACACCTGCATAGTCAAGAACTCAACTGATAATATCATCAAGATAGGAAATTGGTGTGGTAACACTAACAAAATAAGTTGGACTGATCAACCTAATGCACCAATTTGTCTTGTAGCTTCAAATTTATCCAAGAACTGGTTATGGCATAAAAGGTTGAACTACTTGAATTTCAAATCCATCGCTCATCTGAGTAATCATGATCTTGTAACTGGTCTGCCTAAGTTTGAATTTTCAAAAGATAAAATATGTTCAGCATGTCAGTTCGGTAAACAAGTAAGATCTTTTTTGAAAAACAAGAGGAGTAAATCTTCCTCCAGACGCTTAGAACTATTGCATATGGATCTGTTGGTCCTATACAAGTCATGAGCTTAGGGGGAATGAAATACACCCTGGTGATTGTCAATGATTTTTCAAAATTTACTTGAGTTATTTTTCTCAAATCAAAAGACCAAACTGCTGCACAAATGATTAAACTTTTCAAAAGACTTTTAAATGAAAAAATCAGTTGGGATTGACAGAATAAGCTCTGATCGAGGGATTGGATTTGTCAATCAAAACCTTTCTCTATTTTTAGAAAATTATGGAATCAAGCATGAGTTCTCAACTGCAAGAACACCTCAGTAAATTGGTGTAGCTAAACGAAGGAATCGAACTCTTAAAGAAGTAGCTAGAACAATGCTTGCTAATTCTGGTATATCTCGGAGATTTTGGGCAGAAGGAGTAAACACTGCATTTTATACTTAGAACAGATCAATGATTAATAAAAATCATTTGAAAACGCCATATGAGATCTGGCATGGAAAGAAAAGCTTGGTGTCTTACTTCAAAATATTTGGTTGTAAATGCTTTATTCATAACAATGACAAAACTCATTTAACTGCATTTGACGCTAAATATGATGACTGAATTTTTCTTAGTTATTTTTCAGTCAGCAAAGACTGCAAAAGCCAATTCTGTGGCTCGTCAACTGACAACCAAAAGGAAACTGGTTGTCCGTGACAGTGATTCGGAGAAAACCCCTTCTCCGCAAATTTTGAAGAAACCAAGGTCTCAGAAGACCAAACTAGCTGCTGCTCTAGGAGCAGTTCCAAAGTTTGAAATGACAACTACTGCAGCTGAGGCACCTATTTCTGCCATCCCACTCCAATTAGTCCAAGTTCAAATTAGTTGAATAACCTCAACTTAAGAAGAAATCAGCTGATCATCCGTCGAAGATCATCACCAACTCTGGTGAAGCCCACTACAGTCATTCATCCTACGGTCTTTCCAATCACACGACCCAAGGGCATCATAATTAGTGAAAAAATGGATGCAACTGCTTCATAGCTGAATATTTCTCATGCTCTGACTGATCCAAAAGGCAAGGGAAAGTTGATTGAAGAGCCCAGGCCAACCAACTCTATTCAAACTTACATCGATCTCATCTGGACCGACAATAACGAGATAGCTGAACAGAAGTTGAAAAAGTTTGATAAATGGGTTGAGTTTAGGACTATAGTCCTTCGCAAAGCGCCTGAAGAAGAAAGCAGCTCTCGACAAATATATTGCTTTGGAGACTATGGTTCTGAAGACTGTCAAAGCAATAACAATCGCACAAGCCTTTGAAAGAAAAGTTTATTTCTTTAATTTAATGAGGATGAAGAGTCTAGCTGAAGTGACAGCCGAACTTCTGCATATGACGATAGAGCAGTTTTTCAGCAGCTGGATTTAGATCTTATCTCTATTCAAATGAAGATAAAACTCTAGGAGATGGATCAGCAGTTGTATATACAAGTTGAGACCAGCAGTTTTCAGTCAGCTGAGCAGGTTCAACCAACAGAAGCTCAGTTTGAACCAATCAAGGACAAAGTTGCTGAACAAGGTTCTGAGCAAATGACTGAATCTATTCCTGAGGTTATCCAACTAATCACCTCTTCTGCACCCGCACCAGCTAAACGGTCTTTCTATACCGATCTATCACTAGCCAACGTTGTTGAAGTGGTCAGATAAGTTACTACTGATATTCAGATGGAGTTAGAACATGTTCAACCAGAAAAGCAGGGTGCAGAATCCAACTCCTCAGAAAAAATAGCCTTTGAGGCTACCGAAAAAAATTGAAGAAGAAATTCAATCAGTAGTTTGGACTGAACAAAAATGAAGCAGTTCAGTTGCAAACTGAAAAAATAATTTTTGAAGAAACTGCCAAGTCAGTTCTAGGACCATCAGTTTTAACTAGGTAAATTCCTTCAATGGTTATTTCTGACTCCTTTTACATATCTGAGGCATCTCAGAAGAAATTACTGGACATGAAGAAACCCACTGATGCGCCATCCAGTTCAACTGCTTCTCTGCCCCATCTCTCTGCCTCTTATCAACAAAAGGATGCAATTGAAGAAGTTGCTAATGAATTGGACAGTCCAAGTGCTGCTGGAACTGAAGACCTAGCAATTGTGAATTTCATTGAGAAGGGCAAAGGCAAAGAACCAGCAATAACTGAAGCCTTATATCCTGAAATACCAATTGCAACTGATATTATGATTGAAGAAATTCAGTCCAGTTTACACAACCTTATGTCTACAGTTTCGGAAGTCAAATCTACTCAACTGATGCACACTCTGAGATTTGATTCCATCAAAGAACATACGATGAAGGATCTCAAGAAGATCACCAAAGACATAACTGCTCTGTTTATTGCCGTTGATCAAATGAAGAAAGACAGAGTCCCGGTTCCAGCTTTGTTCCAAATCCAGGACATGCTCATCAACAGAATTGACTTTGTGCATACAAGTCTGTCCAAGAGAATGGACTTAATGAAAGAACAAATGCTTAATGCAGTATCTCAAGTCAGTTCAGAACTCCGTCTTCTCTCTCATGTCGCAGGTGTTGACAAAAAAAGAGAAAAGGAACAAAGTAAAGAACAAAGTCAAGGACAAGGTGGACCTTCAAAGAAAAGAACTGAACATACAACTGATCAAAGGCTAGCCGATAAGAAAGCTAAGAAATGATGTACAGTCCGATCAATTCGATAGTTTAGCAGTTCATTCGATCTTTATTCTTATTATGTAATCTGTATATTTCTATTGAAGATTATTTTATCTACTATCAGTTATATCAGTTCACAAAATCTAAGTATTGTCAAACACCTAAAAGGGAGAAATTGTTAGAATTAAATATTTCGGAGTTTGACAAATAAAGAATTGATACTTGCAGAACTGATCAAGCTAAACTGGAATTACATATAACTGATCATATGAGATGAAAAACTAAAGTCATCAGAACTGAAGATTAATGAGATAATGATGGGATGCAATCGAACTGAACAAAGTTAACTAAATCAGTAAAGTCAACTGAACTAACTGAATCAGTAAAGTCAACTGAACTATTAGTTAGAAATGACCAGGATGTTTAAGCCATTTTATCTGATCAGTCAAATAGTCGAACTCCTGATTAGTTCTACACGTTATCAGTTAAGTCAGCTTTAAACCGACAAATCGCACAACAGACTGCAACATCGTACTATTGTCAGAAGAATGTTGACACACTCTGAAAGGACGAATCAACGGATATTTATTAATTAATTTATTCAATGTTACCGTTGGAAGCAAAGCCTATAAATAGTTGAGGAACTCAGTAAGAAGAGGTGATTTTGAGAATTTTTGAAAGAGAGAACACTTGAAAGATCCAGTTACTCAAAATCAGTTGCGATACTTACACAGACAAAAGGCTCACATCTCAAAGTCATATTTATAGCATTCAGGCTATTATTTGAGCAAAAATATTAGCACATTACATTGTTGTATTCGATCTTTTGAGATCAGTTGTGCTACGAAATATAATCAGTTTGTGTACTCATAAGTTGTTAGAAAATAAGAGTTTCAGTTTGGCAGTGTTTAAGTCCAAACTGAAGTGGGTTATTACAGTTTCTGTAATCAATCAAAGTCTTTTAGTGAAAATCTATCCTTGTGATAGAAGAGGTCACATATGAGCGTTTGAAGTCTCCGAAAATCCATAAAAATCGTTTTGTTCAGTGTTTCATTTATTCTTTGAGTATTCAATCAATCAGTTAGTTTATTTCTGCACTTCAAACTAGTTAACTGACTGATATCGACAACAAGATTCTTGAATTTAGTTTATCACCGAACTGATTCATATTTTATAAAGAGCCAAAAATCACCAAGTGTTTATTCAATCTCGCCTTCTAAACACTTTGACACATCAAACCGATCCTAACAATGTGCCTGTATATGTATTATTTATTACGTATGGTCAGAAAATACTGAGTCATTAGACTCAATAGGTTTGAATGGTCGAAGGCGATGATGATTTTGAGGGAGGTGCTGACGCTTGAGTGGATCGAGTCCGACAGTACACTCCCAAGAGAATTTTATTTCCGCATTAGATTAAGATTTAAAGTTTTGAAGTAAAGATTGAGGATTATTTATTTAAAAATTTTATGCTTTATTTTGAAGTTTAGTTTGGATTATTTTTAAATTGACGTACGATTTTGTGGTTGACAATTTATGGATTTTTATGTATATAA
This sequence comes from Primulina huaijiensis, assembly GCF_012295235.1. NCBI lineage: Eukaryota > Viridiplantae > Streptophyta > Magnoliopsida > Lamiales > Gesneriaceae > Primulina > Primulina huaijiensis. The sequence goes on from NC_133312.1 coordinate 17,539,142, forward strand.
GAATTTTAAATATTCGTTTTTATGTTGGATGGTTTTGAAGTTAGAAGAAAATGTTTATAAAAAAATAATAAAAAATTTCTTAGTATTTATTAATTTCTAAAGTTAAAAGTAAGAGATGCTTTTGTTGGTATCAGAGCGAAGGATCCTGAAAGAGTTGTGTTACTGTCACTCCGAGAAGCTCAAGAAGTTACACTTCAAGTCTGTGAGTTTTACTGCTTTAAGATTTATATGCTGAGTTTTAAATGCTTTTATGATACTTGAATTAAGAGGCTAGACATAACTTTAAATTTAAATGCATGTTGGTTGCGTGGTTTGGACGACATGAACAATATGCCTCCCAGACATGTTATTTCCATGAGTACTGAGGGTGAGAGGCAGGAGGTGAGACATAAGGAGTTACCTCGACCAACCCCGGATGCTCCTGCACGGGTGCTCGAGGGGATGGATCGCTTATTAGAGCAGCATGCTGGGAATGCTGCCAGGGGTCGTGCGGATGATATTTACATGTAGTTTCGGAGGATGAATCCGAAGGATTTTTCTGGTACTACTAATCCATTCATGGCTGAGGGTTGGATTAGGTTGTTGGTGGTGATCTTCCGCTATATGAACATGGTGGATGCTGACAGGGTCCGATGCGCCATTTATTTACTGAAGGAAGACGCATCTCTATGGTGGAAAGGAGATGAGAGAGGGGTGAATCTGAATACCCTCACATGGGAGGACTTCAAGCGGATGTTCTACGAGAAGTACTTCACTGCTGACGTGAGGTCCACGCTGAAGTGAGAGTTCTTGAGTCTCCGGTAGGGGGACATGCTTGTTGCGGAATTTGTCAAGAAGTTTGATAGGGGTTGTCACTTTGTGCCCCTAATCTCTAATGATGCTGCTGAGAAACTAAAGCACTTTCTGAATGGTCTGAGGCCTACTGTGTGTCGCGATGTGCTGTTGGGAGACCCAGTGAATTATAATTATGCTGTTACGAGGGCCTTTAGAGCGCAGTTATCACTGAAGGATATTGAGTGGGAGATGCAAAGAAAGAGGCCCCCTCAACCACAGCAGCTGCAGCAGCAGAGAAAAAAAGCCGTTTTCGGGACTACCAAGGCGGCCACGGCAACAGAAACCATAGGGGCAGTCACAGAGAGCAGCTGTCCTGAAAACTGATGAGAGACCGCTATGCAAGGAATGCAATCGCCAGCACTCTGGAAAGTGTATGTGGGGCACCTACAAGTGCTTCAGGTGCGGAGGATACAGGCATAAGGCTATTGATAGCCCGAGACAGAAGCAGCCCATGAGTGGAAGGGCTTATGTGGTGCATGCTGAGCAAGTAGAGCCTGAAACTACGCTTATTACAGGTATTCCAGCTATCTAAGAATTTTATATTGCTTTATCGCTTGAATTAATAAGCATGCATGCAAAGATTAAATCGAGGAGGATTGAGAATTTAGGTACTGAATTAGGTCAATTTATAAATTTAAGGGGCTAATTAGCAATTTTCAAAATTATTGAGGGTAGATTGGACATAATTCAAAATATTGGGGACTAAATTGCAATAATTCTAAAATTTTGAGGGCCATTGGGCAATTTTCTGAAATAAAAGGTAACTTTGCAATATGTTCGAGACATTAGGGACTAATTTGCTAATATGGGAAACTAGAAAAGGGCCTAGATGATAAGAATTTTCGAATTTATGGCCTTGTTTGAGTATAATGCGACTATTATCACAGGCAAAATATTGTTAGAGGGTGTAGCTACCTACGATTTGCTAGATTCTGGAGCTACACATTCTTTCATATCTGAATCTTTTGTGAAACGATTGGAAATCATATCGAAGGATGTGGAGTCGGGATTCAGAGTTACACCTTAGAGACATTGAAACATAATTAAACATATATTCCGTTTATCTACGAGGAACGACAGACTTGGGACTTTTGTATTCAAAAGATACCAATCAAATTATAATTTGTTATGCTGATGCTGAGTACTTATCTGATCCACACAAGACACGTTCCCAAACCGAATTTGTATTTACTCGTGGAGGCACTACAATTTCTTGACGTTCAAATAAACAAGTACTCATAATAACTTCATCAAATTATGCCGAGATTATTGCACTACATAAAACAAGCCATGGATGTGTATGACTAAAATCAATGACCCAACATATCCAAATATCATGCGGATTATCATTCGACATGAAGCCCGTGATATTATATGAAGATAATGTTGCATGTGTTACTCAAATGAAAGAAGAATACATAAAAAGTGACAGAACTAAACATATTCCCACTAAGTTTTTCGCATTCATCCAAGAGCTTGAAAAGAATAAAGATATTGATATTCGTTAAATTCGATCAATTGAAAACTAATCAGATCTCTTCATAAAGACACTTTCTACGACAATATTCAGAAAACATATATATAACAATGAGTTCTTTTTTAATATGAGAGAGAGTTTACATGAATGCACTCTTTTTTACTTACTATGATTTTTATCCCAATGAGTTTTTCCTAATAAGGTTTTTAAAGAGGCAATATAAAAACACTAATGAAGACAATCATCATCTTCATCATGAGGGAGAGTGTTGAAAATAAGAATTGAAAATATTAGAAATTAGTGTGTGATGATTTATGCAATGATGTAATTATTTTTTGATTATTTTCAATGAAATTCTATAAATATGTATCTCAATTTGTGAAGAAAAACACACAATCGAATAAAAAAAATCTATAAAATGTGTAGTTTAATTGATTTTATGAGTTGAAATTTTTATTTTTTATCATAAATTTTTATTTTTAACAAATATCGATTATTAATTAATTTTTCCGCAATTTTATAAAGTCAGGTTTTGCGTGGTTTAAATACTCAGCACATGCTGCAGTTACAAAAGATCTCAAGTAATCTGAACCAGTCCAATGATACGAACGGCTGAGATCACCTACTCACAAACAACAAGTATCTCCCATACTTTGTTCTGTGTGTGGCCACTTTCCAGCCTGTTGGAAAGTCTCCTCAGCAATCGTCGTCTCTCACTTCCCTTGTAAGCACAATGACTGTAACCGATTCAGATAAGCTAGATTATTCATTTTTGTAGCCATATTTTGGGCTGAATCTTCCACGTTTTCTAGTTCAAAATGAAGGGACGTCGATACTCATACTGCTTGTATTTGATCTTGATTCAAACTCTGGCAAGTTATGTGCCATCTTTGGCAGCACCGGAGGGTTCTCTTATAACTCAGATTCCTGGGTTTAGTGGAAATTTTCCTTCAAGACACTATGCTGGGTATGAATCTTTTTTTTACATTAAATTCATCTTTTTCTTCTGTAAGGTGGCTTTTTATTGATTTATTGAACTTATTTTGTTACTATGCTTGATGGGTTGTTTTTTGTTTTTCAATTGTGGGTTTTTTTTCCCTGTATAGATATGTGACAATTGATGAAAATCATGGAAAGAAATTGTACTACTATTTTGTTGAGTCCGAGAGGAATCCAAGGGAAGACCCTGTTGTGCTGTGGCTTAATGGTGGTCCGGGGTGCTCAAGCTTTGATGGATTTGTTTATGAACATGGTAGGAGAAGATTTATTAGCTTTTTTTTCTTTATGATCAAAATTTCATTTTTGTGTGAAAAGGTTTTTAATTTGGATATTTTATTTAAAAAATAAACAATTTAAAATGGGTGGCACATTTGGAAAGAAGCTAGAATTTACGTCTGGTGAAGGTTAAGGGACTTCGAAATTTGAGGCTGAATTTTGTTATTTGATGGTTTGGTTAACCAATTGTGTCAACAAATTAATGGTCTCATTCAACATGAGAATTATTTAGACTTTGAGAATAGCATGCATTGGAACTTCCAATATGGCGTTCAAAATTAGTTGTGTTGATGGATATCGTGTTCTCGCACGCAAGACGCAGCGGCAGTTTAAAATTTTTCTTGGGCGTCTTTTGTATAACAAAACATTCATAGGGCGTTAAGCTATTATACCTGCGTGTATTAAACGCTGGACTCCAAACTATTCCGGTATGAGCGGAGAAATCCTTTCTTGTCCCTACGAACGGATCTCCTTTTGATCGTCTAATCAGGTCCACGATCAGAGACTGCTTTCCTTGTTTTGTTTGCACTAGAAAATCCAAACGATTTGTGCGTTGAGATTGTAGCTTCCGAATTTCCAAAATCCAGAGACGGTGCGACGACGACAACGACGACGCGGTGGCGGTGGAAGAACAAGGTGGCCGAAAATTTTTCTCAAAAATTCTCAAGGTGGCCGTGTGTTTTCTTGTTCAATGGAGGAGAGTGTTGTATATTTTGTGTGCAAAATTAGGGTTAGCAATTAGAGTCCTAGTGGTATATGTATAGAGCTTGACTGCTAATCTCATTAGGAGTCCTTCTCCCACAATGACTCTAATAATTCCATTATATTTAAAACTCTCATATAATTAATATATAATTTATTTATTAACTTTTAATAATACATGATATAATAATACACATACACGTCTTTATATCATCATATAAAATATATACATGTACATTAAATTAAATAACCATTATTTAATTTATAAATTAACTCTTTGATTAATTTAATTCTAGACTCATTTAAATCATTTATGAGAATTTGTGTATTTTAGTAGTCACCACTACTAGTACAATAATTTAATTAGTAAATTCCAAATTCACTAAAAAATGATTCCGAACTCATTATAACCACGATCGACGATCCGAGAGCGCCGATGTATCAAAGATACAAGTTTTGTTCATATAATGAAAATCGAAAATTTCGAAGGTCAAAATTTTCACTTACTATATTGGGCAGCTATCAGTTTTAGTGAACTTCTTCACAAAACAGACAGTTCCACTCTCCTTCCTTATTTAGCAATCATGCAAACTTCCATCCTATGGAATAAACTCATAAACTCCTATTTAAGCTTGTTGTTTGATCTCCATCAAACTATAGTCACCAAATTCCAACTCCTTGAAATTTGACTATCTCAACCGGAACACAGAATCCGATACTTGTGTAACCCTCAATGATTCAAGGATACATTTAGCCGTGGGTTTACATCTCCATGTGATTCAGAATAACATTTATTCTTATTCGGGTTTACCCTAGTTAACCCCATTCTTTTCATCAACTCCTTGATCAAGAATGTCAGAACTCATTTCTGATTGTACTCATAGGATCATGGTAAGAGCGTCTAGTAGCATCGCCCCATGATCTCCTAGGTATCACTGATAGTGCCTGCAAGAACCTTTAGTAATGGTTAGCGTACAGTACGGTCCCTTCAACACATATATCCCGATTGAATATGCTACAATTGATATATCGAGAGTTGCATATGAATTCGATAGCGATGTGATTTATCTTTGAGTAATAGCGTCATGGTATGCACAACCGAGGAAACACTTTTCCAAACTGCACATGTCTTACTCCGGCCAGAGATTCCTTGTACTATTAACTCATCAGACCACATAGGATATCTTTACCCGTAGGCAAACGACGAATCCCCGACTACAATGCATTTGCTCCTACGTATTTCGAAACTACATCCAACCTCGCCACCTGATGACCCTCGATGGAGTCAGTAAACGGATCAAAGTGCAAGCTAGTACGTATAACTCCTACATTGTCCCGGGTCAAAGGACTAATGATGTACAACCATAACTGCGGACTATTCCATTCGATAAGTGAGAACCACTTGGATAGTTCGAGGGAAAGTTGTTCAATACATCATCATATGATTACTCATCTGTGTGAATGGACATCTCCATGCCCTTGCAAATGAGACATGGCGTTTACATCACAAATGCTAGTGTCAAGCTCGAGCGACCTTTATCCTTGTTTTAGGCGGCTGATTCGAATAGAAACCTGTTTAGAACACACGGTACACTTCCCAATGAGTTTCATGATCTTACGTTGCGACGCAGACCTCATGGTAACTATTGTATATTCGAGGACTTTATCTATGCCGTTTGCATGAATATACAGATAAAGTATAATGTCATAATCAAATAAAATCGTAAAATATTATTAAAATAAAGATTGTTTTACATTAGAGTCAATAAAGCCCGAGCCACAAGTTGGCTTGTCGGGCACCTATTCTAACACCCCACGAATCAATGTCGATATGCACGGGTAAAACATGTAGGACACTTGATGAAATCAAGTTCTGTGAATTTGAACACAGCTCCTTGAATTTAACTAAACTATTCAGGTAACTAGCATCTGGTTGTTGTATGACCCTTGATGGTTTTAGAGCCAACAATATTTGCTTCCCAGCCATTTCTTTTGACCACCCCCATCGGTTTAGGCATTTTATAGATCTTAGAAACTTCACATGAAACTTTAATATTTTTGATTGATAAGAGTAGTATATCTTCTAAACATTTTTCTAATTGCAGGATTATTTTTTATTTATTGATATTCTTGCATTCTAATTGAAACAATAAAAAATAACCATTTAGATGTAGTGTGATTGTAAGGTCCAAAATGCGATAACGTAATTAAAGCGAATGCAAATTTAAGAAAAATAGAAAATGCTTAATTAAATTATTTTAATTGAATAAATTAAATGTGATAGGCGTGTTTACATGTTTAAAATAGTGTTTTCTTCTAGGATGCATAAAAATGTGTTTTTAAAGGTTATTCGAGACACGATCGATGAACTGAGAATGGGACTGTAAAGGGAAAATATTTTTATTAAATGATTATTTTTAATTATTTAATATATGGTATATTTTAAATGGTATTTTCGAAAATGATGTCTTTTGAGGTGTTTTTACGCACCGAGCCATATTTTAAATCGGCAATCGATTTTTGAAGAAAATAAGGACTTTTTGGGAACTCGACTAATATTTTCGAAAACTTTCCTAAACGAAACATTTTACATACACTATAATGGGCATAATTGGCTTATTATAATAGGGTTATTGGGCCTAGCTTCTTACCCAATTATTTATATCAAAAGATCGAGTTTCCTAAACCCTAAACACTTCAACCACATGTTTAAAACACTGAAACCTAGGGCTTTTCTCCTCCATCAGCACACCCACACACACACATATTTTTAAAGGACCATTCACATGAATTTAAAGGGAAAATGCAAGGTCTTCTCCCCCGTCTCTTCGCCAACGTCCCTCGCGTCAAAGATTGTTTTTCGTGCGCGAAATACACAAAAGCACACCTTAATCTTCTTTCACTCATGGTTCATACCATATTATGTGAATTTAATCATGTTTGCATGAGAAATATGAAACCTTCCTTTTATTTTCGTTTTTGAGGCATATACATGATAAAAATTTGATTTTCATGTTTTAAATTCTTGTTTATGATGTACATGGATGCCATGGTTGGGCTATAAAAAGGGACATATTTCAGTAGGTTTAGGAGCCCCTAGATGCATGTTTAAAGGCTGTAAAGGAGTGGGCAAAAGGATGAACGAAAATTGGGGTTTTAATAAGCTAGGGTTTCGGTTTTGAGGGCTAGGAAGGAGCAGGCCATGTGCTGCTGTTGGGTCACGTCCAGGGGTCCTAAGGGGGTCTAGTCATGGTCCTAGATGGCTGGAGGGAAGGCTGGTGCAAGGGCTGGGGAAGGTGCGTGCGCTTTGGGCGCTCAGGGCTTCGAAGGGAGCGGGTTTAGTGTGCAGCTCAGGCAAGGCGCTGTAGGCTCGTTCCAGTAGGGTCCCTAGGGTGTGGTCTAGGTCCTAGGATGGTTGGTTAGGGTCTGAACATGATGGTGAGGGACTAGGCTTGAAGGAACCCATGGTATGTTAAGCTAGGGTTTGATCAATTTGTGCAGAAAATTCAGTAGGCGTTCTAAGGTATTCCGAGGGTCTTAAATGGTTTGAATTGGGTTGCATAGGGTATGTTTAGGTGTTAATAAGCTATGGTTCAAGTTTGATTAAGTTTCGAGTTGATTCGGGTTAAAATCGGGACGTAGATTTAAGATTTAAAACGAATTTGGAAATTAGTCGAGAAGCTTAAGTTTACGTCTAAAAATTTTTATGGGTGTATTTTAAGATGTTATGTTAAGTTTGAATGGATTTGGGTTGTGTTTTAAGGTTTAAGGGTTGGGAAAGTTAGGGTTTCAGGGGCAAAATAGTCATTTTATATCAGAAAAATGTTAGACATCCTGACAGTGTCCAAAATTCTGTAATGAACGTTAAAATGTTTATTTTGAAAGATTATGAAATTTTATGATGGAAAACGATAAATGTTAAAAGATGTGTTATATGCTTGGTTTAAAAGAAATTGATATTATTGCATGTATTTTTATAAAGTAATGGAAACGAGGAAAAATGTTTTGAAAGAAGTGATTTAATCGTGATGGTAAGGAAATAGGGATTCGTGAGGGACGAGACCCTAGAGGGAGCTCGTTTATTAGAGAAGCCCCAGAGGGAGCTCGACGACCGAATTTCCATCAAAAGGATATGATGATATGTAAGGCCAATGCTCAGTTGATGGGTGAGAGTGTCGCCGATGTCCCCGCCGACTATAGGCCAAGGCACGTAACGGAAAAGTGGTTAATATTGCCTAGCCTCCTATTACCATGGTTGCGGCTGAGATTGATCAATCGACCGAAAGATGAAAGGATGGTCACAATTAATGAATGAAATTCACCTTAAAGGGAATGTATATGTATACGTATATGATGAAAGAAAAATGGCTTAAAGTATGCATGTTAATGAAAAGCTATTTTATTAAAAGTATTTTAACTACTTGCTATCATGGTTAAGGTTTGCTGAGCCAATAGACTCACTAGGTGTGAATGATACAGGTGAGCGTGATTTTGTTGGTGATGGTTGAACTAGCTGGACTGATGGTGCACACAACCCGAGGACCGTCGCTAGTTTTACGCATTACGTTTATGGTTTAAAATTACTTTAAAAGATTTTTTGACGTTTATAACTTTTTGATGCTGTTGAGTGGTTTTGAGAGGTTTAAAGAGCTTATGCTTTATTTTAAAAAATGCTAGTCCTAGGTTTGGTTTTACGTTTAAGATTTTACGTTTTGAATTGCGTTCTTTTGGATTTTTAAATAATAGTTGGTTGGATTATTTTAATAGCAAAATTATTTATATGTATGTACTTTCGGCCGAGAGCATGTTAGTAGGGAAAAAAAAATTCTAGTAGATTTTATAGAAAAACGAGGAATAGACGTTTCAGTAGTGGTGCATGGGTATGAGCCGAGGCCTATGTTGGTTTAGCCTAAGGACCCATGATCGTTACAATAATAATTGAACTAATAGAGACTTCATTGAATAAAATGTATGTAATGTTTATATATTTTATTCAATATAACATGCTATTAAATCAGTAAAATTCAGTACCATACACTTCTGGCTATACCTTCATGTAAGCATACACAGATCATTATTTAAATTTTAGATGTTGATATGATTGTTGTTTGGATTTTGATAATAAACACAACCAACAATATACATACGGTTAATGTGGTACTCAATTCTCGATAAATTTCAAGAAATTTTGAAATAACTTCAATTTTTCGGGATATTTACAAATCTGATCGAAAAATATGCAAAAATAAGTTGGAATCTGGATTGAAAAAAAAAGATGGTGAATATGAGTACAACTCCATGACTGCATGATTTAGAGAAGGTTCTTTTGAGTTGTAGATTTCATTAATGTTCTTCTCAGGTGTTGTATCAACATATTATGATGTAGACTGATGTTTTGTAATATTTTTTATTGCTTCCTACAAATTTTTCGTTAGTTGATGATGAAATCGAAAAAAACAGCATTTTTGCCTTACTTTTAGCTTCTTTTTCTCCCATACCACTTTGAATTTAATTTTTTCCTTTGATTAATCATCGCAGGTCCCTTTAATTTTGAGGCCGGAAAACCACATGGTAGCCTTCCCACCCTGCATCAGAATCCATATAGCTGGTCTAAGGTGATGATTTCCTGCATTAAAATATCGAATCTAGATTTTTTTTGGGTTTTGTGTGTGCGCTTAGCTAGAGGATTTATTTATGTAAACTGGATTGTATTGATTGTGTTTATTATGATACCAATTTCTGTAGTTAAAAGATTGCCGTATTTTATAAATCTTTTTGGCATTCCAGGTATCAAGCATTTTGTATTTAGACTCTCCTTCGGGTGTTGGATTATCTTACTCAGAAAATATATCCGACTATATCACAGGAGACTTAAAGACTGCTTCTGATTCCCATGTATTTCTCCTCAAGGTGAATATTAACCTCTACTGAACTTTATATTGTTCTTTCACACTGTTGTCTTTGGAGGAACATGATGTATTTTCAGGCTTACGTTTTGCCTATAGCCTACTTGCAAGTTGCAATGTGAAGTTCACATCTTATCAAAGATAGTTATCTAGTCTAGCTATAATTTTGAAAACTTTAGATTTATTTATAAAAGATAAATAGTTGCTTACCATTCAATATGTATTTTACAAACTACTAAATAAACATAAAACAAATATTAATGATTGTAAGTTATCTGATTATTACATTATATTTTTCATTGATTTAACACGAGCTTCTTAACCTTGGTCTACGCCTAAGGGCAGCTGATGACTACTTTATGTGTATAGTGGCACAAGTTTGTTTCATGCCACATTTTTAACTATCAGTAACCTTATATTTCATATGGCTAGTGGTTTGAGCTCTATCCAGAATTCATATCCAATCCGTTCTTTATATCTGGTGAATCGTATGCTGGAATATACGTTCCGACTTTGGCTAATGAAGTAGCTAAAGGTATGTGACCATTATGACATGAACTCCACTATTACAAAGGGAGTACTAGTTAACTTTTTTACTTGGATATACTAGGGATTGATGCTGGTATAAAGCCCATTCTCCACCTGAAGGTATCCCATTTTCAAGAAACTTAGCATGTTCATATAAACTATTTGGACTGACGAAATTAATTAGTAAACTATTTTAGGGTTACATGGTGGGAAATGGAGTCACGGATGATGTTATTGATGGTAATGCTCTTGTACCTTTTGTGCATGGAATGGGTCTTATATCAGAGGAACTTTTCGAGGTTTGTGGCTTGATTGTTCTTACTTTTGTTTGTTTTTCCATTAAATTTTCTAGTGCAAGTCCATGTAAAAAAAATTTCCTAGCCTGTCAAGTAGGTTGACGGTGAATGCTGTATCATGTTCTTCGCCAAGAAATTTATTACCGTTTAGTAATGGACAATTGCTGAAGAAGTTGAGATTTCTCAGATTTGGAATCAAATAGCATACTTAGGTTGAAGGAGCTTATATGTTCATAAAGTGGCAACATAAAGTTTCCAATTTCATTCGCTTTAGTGATATGCTGCAGGAAGTTACTATTCAATGTAATGGGAGCTACTATAATTCTACTGCTGACTCTTGTCAAAAAAAGCTTGCAACAGTAGATGAAGTAAGATTCATACTTTCTACTTTTCAAACTTATATTTCTGTTCATTTGTGCTTTACATTTTGAGTTATTTCAGGAAATCAAGGATATAAACGTATATGACATTCTCGAACCATGCTATCATGCTACACCAAGTAAGATTTCATTCACGACGACAAAATTGCCTCAGAGCTTCAGGAGATTGGGTGTGAGCGAAAGGCCTTTGCCAGTGAGAAAACGAATGTTTGGTCGTGCATGGCCTCTTAGAGCTCCTGTAAGAGATGGACTTGTCCCGAGTTGGCCACAGCTTCTTAGTGAAGTAGACGTTCCATGCACTGTAAGAAACTCAAGCCTTACTTTCGGTGGACATGATGTTCTATTTTCAGAATGATATCAGATACGTAGTCCCAAGAACCCTCAAATATAATTTTTACTTGACTTTTATATATATTTATGATTTACATACACCTGATGTCTTTTTCATGAAGGACATCTGATATATAGTCTAAACTCTTAAAAAAGCTAAAATGAAATTTTTGGACAACTTATATTTGATTTACTTTGATGATCCTTATGAACTGGAAGTATTTTCCAGATTGTGAAAAAGCAGAAGATTGTAATTCCTCTTTCAAATTTTAATGGGCTTGTCTTAGTCTGGCTTAATCTATGGTTCAAATATTCTTTGAGCCGAACATATTAGCCCAAATTATGTTTTTAAATAGTTCGTAAATTTTAATATATAAAAATACTAATATTTTATTAACTTATTGAAAATTAAACAGTCTCACGAGTTCAAGCTATAATTCAAGCATTCATTAATACAAGTTCTATTTTAATGTTGTTGGAACCAGAATAGTTTATTTTTTGGCTTCAAGTCAATTTGAAGCTCGAGTACGAAAAATTGATTAGTATTCAGCTTGTTTTGGTTCAGTAGTATTGTATGTACACTCTCGACCTCAAAAAACCTCTCTTATTTTGACAAAACGTGCAGGATGATGAGGTTGCAACTGCATGGCTGAACAGTGAAGCAGTTAGGAGAGCAATCCATGCTGAACCTGTAAGATTTATCATCTCTACTTACATTATTTGTTTCGCGCGGTAAAATAAACTGTTCGTGCTCCAGAAAACTGTGGCAGGAAACTTTGAGCTGTGCACAGACAGACTCAAATTTTATCATGATGCTGGGAGCATGATCAAATATCATAAGAACCTCACATCCCGGGGATATCGAGCTCTCATATACAGGTAGAAAGAATCACTGAATTTTGCTGTTTAATTAACTAGTGAGTGGTGGTATCAATTTATTTAAAAGGATTTATTTTTTTGTTCAGTGGGGATCATGATATGTGTGTTCCATTCACGGGAAGTGAAGCTTGGACTCGATCCATCGGATACAAGAAAGCTGATTCATGGAGGCCTTGGTTTGTGAATGACCAAGTTGCAGGGTATGTCTGATCTTTGTGAATTTTAAGGTGCCATTTAGCATAAAAATGTCAGTCTTCGGTTACATGATCGTCTGGATGACTTCTTGAAAGGGGCTGATTCGTTCACATTTCATTTTATGTAGATACATACAGGTTTATGAAAACAATCTCATCTTCCTCACCATAAAGGTATGTGTTGCACGATTGCTTACTTTGTAGTATCAAGTTTTAGCATGTGATTAAGTACAATATCGTTTTTTTAGAGAGTGTATATCAAAATTATATCTAGTACGGTAATTAACTCGATTTAGAGGATTAAATGGAAATTTCGACTAACACTAATAAACAAAGCGCACAAAATATTGAAAATCAATGAGAGTCTAAAAACACAATTCCAAATGATCTCCACTATATTTAATTATTGATATTTTTACCATTAACACCAACTCGTTTTTAATCAAGATTACTAACTCTTCCTATTCCCTTTCCCAATTCAATAGTAGGAGTATATAGTTTACTAATTATTTTTATTATTACTATTTAAAATCTAATAGTAAACGATATGTGTGAACGATGTTCTTACCAGGATTTTGATGAGATTATACGCTTTTCGAACAATAAAAACATTTAACGATATGATTCCTACGATTTTAATTTCAATCTCTTCACGTGAGTGCTAGATTTCAATTAGTTGTTGAATCATTTTACGACCAATAAATTAATAATAGGCAAACACAAATAAATGAAGAAAAAATTAATCATAAAACTAAATAATTCAAAATATAGTTTTGACCAAGCTAGTTGATCTCTAGAAAATCAAATTCGTTCATAACGAAATAGAATCCAAAACTAAACATGTTTTTCTTCATCAAACTAACAAACAAGAATCTAAAAGGAGAGAGGAAGAACATATGGAGGCTGAATCACGTGTCCGTCCCCGATCTTCAATCTTGATCTCTTGCTCAGAACATCGTGTTCTCGTGCGTGCACTGCTCTGAATGAATTGCCCAAAGGTTAGGGCTACGTGTTTTATATTCTTGAAAAGTCCGTGAGTCCCTTTTTTGTACGCTGTGTTGCGTGGTCGCGCGGCTGCGCTTCAACTTCTGCTCTCGCGTGATGGTGTGCTTCTCGGCAGCGCTGGTGCACTATGGAAATGCTCTTGGGATATGCTGGTTTGTCTCGAACGCTCGGCTGCACGCTCATATCGCGCGGGTGTGCCTGTGCTTCTGCCTCATTCTCTTGTTCACTTCTTCAAGCTCCCATTGTCATTCCATTTTCGTCCACTTAGCCCGATATGTGTATTTTACCTATGTTCCTGCAACGACACCAAAATCGACCAAAAACGCATAAATCCGCTCTAAAACAATAACATAAGTAACAATTATTAACAAACCCTCTTAAACTTGAACTTCTGCTAGTGTCGAGCAAAATAAAAAAGTAAATAGGACATATGACACCTAGAAACATAAAAAAGAATAAATTGAACAACTAAAGTTGTGGAATATAGGAATCATCTTATGCCTTAGATTAACTATACAAGTTTTCAAATCATATGTATGTCACAACTACTCAACAGTTTACGTATGTGATTTATCAATCTCATCTACCCAACCCAATATCGTGATAGATTCATGCCGCTCGTCACTTCACAGATTCGTCGAATTTTTAACTTAAGTTTAAAGCCACCATTCTTTAAACAATACATACTCACATAGATCATTAGGACTTGTTTAGGTTAAGAAAAATGTAAGATTGGTCAAAAGAAGATGAGAATGACCCCATTAAGTCAATACCCCAAACATCAAACAGTTCGATCTCCAAAATATCTGTTAGTGGTAATTCATGAATCCTAAAAATATTTCCTACCCTTTGGCATCTATCACATGATTTCACCAAACTATGACTATTTTTAAACACATAAATCAATAGAAACTAGTTTGTAACACCTTGAAAGCTGTTCTAGACGCTCCAAAATGCCCCACCATACAAGGCAGAGGGGCATTACTCAATAATATCTCTGGCTTCTTCTACTCCCACACATCTCCTAATCACTTAATCAACACATCTCTTGTAAACATAAGGGTCATCCCATTGATAAAATTTTGCATCATGGAAGAACTTCTTGTATTGATTCGAATTCGGAGGCAAAACACCACAAGACAAAAAGTTAGCAATGTCTGCGAATCATTTGAGTTTAGAATTACGTCGAAAAGCTGCTCATCAGGAAAAGTTTCCTTGATGATTGTTTCTTCATTCTTGTGCTTTGACTCCAATCGAGAAAAATGGTCAGCCACTAGATTTTCGCTCTTTTTTTTATCCTTGACCTCGAAATCAAATTCTTGTAATTTCGAAATTCACCTTATCAACCTAGACTTTGCGTATTTCTTGGCAAACAGGTAGCGAATCGCTGCATAATTAAGTATAAACAATTACCTTGGTGCCAATGAGATATGTCCTGAATTTGTTGAATGCAAACACCACCTCTAACATCTCATTTTCAGTTGTTGTGTAGTTTTGTTTTGCTACATTCATGTTGCGACTAGCGTAATAAATTGCTCTAAAAGTCTTCTCTCTTATTTGTCCCAAAACTGCTCCAACAACAAAGTTGCTAGCATCGCACATCAGCTCAAATGGCTCTTTTCAGTCATAAACTATCATGATAGGTGCAGAAATCAGCGCTTCCTTGGTCCTATTAAAGGTCTGTAAGTAGTCTCTATAAAAAATAAAGGTGAAGTCTTTTTCCAACAAATTCAACAGGGGTATAGTAATCTTAGAAATATATTTAATATATCGACGATAAAACCCGGTGTGCCCTATGCAACTTCTTGTGCCCTTGACGTACTTTGACGGAGGGAGCTTTTCAATTGCTACGACCTTGGCTCTGTCTACTTCCATTCCTTTTACCAACACTTTATGTCCAAACACAATGCCTTCTTGAACCATAAAATGACATTTTTATCAGTTAATAATTAGGTTATTTTCTTGACATCTCTGCAAAACAAGGAAAATATTATACGATGATCAAATGAAGAGCCAAATATCGAGAAGTTGTATATGAAGACTTTCATGGTCTCTTCCACCATGTTTGAAAAGATAGTCATCATACATCTCTGAAACATAGCAGATGCATTGCAAAGTCCAAACGGAATTCTCCTAAAAGCGAACGTACTATAGGGACAAGTGAAGGTGGTATCTCTTGATCCTCTGGCTCCATTGCGATTTGATTGTAACCTGAATAACCATCTAGAGAGCAATAGTTATGGTAACCACCTAATCTATCAAGCATTTTATCAACAAATAGAATTGGGAAATGATCTTTTCGTCTAGCTTCCTTCAGTTTCCTATGGTCGATGCACACACGCCTTCCAGTAACAGTGCAAGTCGAGATCAACTCGTTCTTTTCATTTCTCACCACAATCATTTCCCTTTTCTATACTATTACAAGTGCTTATCTCGTCGGTCGCTCCGATGACGTTACAAATGTTGAATATCACGGCCTTGCCACCAACTCTCAATGTAAGTTCTCTTTTGTGCACACCAATCAAGGCTCATCAAGTGGCCAGAAATGTTCTCCCAAAAATCAAAGGTGTATCTTGATCTTCCTCCATGTCTAATATCACAAAGTCGGTTGGGAAGATAAATTTGTCTTCCTTCACAAGTACATCCTCCGCTATCACACGTGGATACTGAGCATCCTCAGTAGTGGGCCCTTCATCAATGGACACCGCAGTAGCCTCAAAATTTGTCTGGCTTCCTTTATTCATTGCTGCAATCTGGGTGGTCATCGCAGAAACTTGCGTAGTGTGTTATGTGATAGGATCTACCACAAACTCCAGCTGACTTATTTGTTCTAGATCTCTCTAAGAGCCATTGGTAGTTGTTGATCGTCATTTGCTCTAGCATCTCGTAGTCTTCATCCGGAGTTTAGACAAAGATAGTTCCTCCAGTAGCCGCATCGACAAATGTCATAGTCTGTGCGTTCAGCCCATTATAAAATAATTCAATATGGACCCATTTTTCAAAGTTATGGTTTGGACATCTTCTAAGCAGGTCCTTAAAGTATTCTCATGCCTCATACAACTGGTCGAAATCAGTCTGTCTGAATGTACTGATCTCAATATTCAATTGGGCTGACTTGACAGGAGGAAAATACTTCACTATGAATTTTGTCGTCATATCTTTCCATGTAGTTATGCACCTAAGGGGTATTGATTATAGCCAACTCCTTGCCTGATCCATAAGAGAAAATGTAAACAAGCTCAATCTAATAGTATTATCAGGAACACCATTAATTTTTAACGTGTCTGTGATTTTTATCTGCTGTGGATGCTCCCTCAAATGGTTCTACTGAACCATGTTAATCAGTGATGGCTTCAACTCGAAATTATTGGCGTTGATAGTTCCAGGAGCTCTTCCAAAATAGTGTGCATTGATCACAGGCTTGAAGTCATCTCTGATGGGTACTGCAGCAAGAGATGGATTATTATTTTTTTTTTCTGTTTTTTGCCATCTGCTTGAGCTCTTCTCTTCATGCTTTCCTTAATGCTTTAACAGTCTTTTCGAATTTAGTATCAACAAGCAACGAGTTGAAGCTTTGAGTTTTTCGCATTAACCGCAAAACAAAGGGAAACAACAAATCAATAAACAATAAAAATAAATCTAAATTAAAATCAAGACTAATTAGTAAACAATATTGATGTATCATTAAATAAAACACTCTGACAACGACGGCAAAAACTTGTTGCACGATTGCTTATTTTAAGTATACGGTGTCAAGTTTTCGTACGTAATTAAGTACGATATCGTACGGATATCATTCCCACAGAGAATGTATATTCAAAATTATATCAATTACCGTAATTAAAATAGTCGAACTTTATTTAGACTATTAAATGAAGATTTCAACCAACACTAATAAACAAGAATAACTTTGAGCGCACAAAATACTGAAAAATCAATTAGAGATAGTAGAGAAACGATATCTCACCTGGTCTCTGCTATATTTAATTATTATCGATATTTTTACTATTAACATCAACTCGTTTATTAACAAAAAACACTAACTCTTCTTAAACACCCCACGATGTGTCAAATTAGTTCATAACAAAATAGAATTCAATAATAAACATGTTTTTAATCATCAAACTAACGAACAAGAATCTAGAAGGATAGAGGAAGAATAGATGGTAGCCGAATCGCATCTCCATCCCCGATATTCGATCTTGCTCTCTCGCGCAGAATATCGTGTTTTCGTATGTGCACGACGCTGAATGAATCACCCAAAGTCTAGGGCTACGTGTTCTATATTCGACAAAAGTCCGTGAGTCCCTGTTTTGTACGTCGTGTCGTGCGGTCGGGCTCTTTGGATGTGCGGTTGCGCTTCAACTTCTGCTCTCGCATGGTTGTGTGCTTCTCGGCAGCATGGGTGCGCTATGGGAAAGCATGCCTGCGTGCATTGCTCTGTCTGGGGTTATGCTGGTTTGTCTCGAACGCGTGGCTGCACGCTCATATCGTACTGGCGCGCCTGTGTATTTTACTTACGTTCCTGCAACGAAAATAAAAACAGCCAAAAACGCATAGATCGAGCTAGACCATAGACCATTACCCATTTACGAAATCAAATTTCATGTACTGATAAAGATTTGTCATCTTGTTGTAATATATCATAAACTGTCAAACATGTATCCAATTTTCAAAAACTTGGTAATTGAATGCTAAACCATTTGCCTTAGCTATATTAAGAGTGGCGACAAGATTCGAACAACATGAACGTAAGAATTGGGATTGACAATGTTTATATGTGAACTATGCAGGGAGCTGGACACACTGTACCAGAATACAAACCACGTGAAGCATTAGAGTTCTACTCACGCTGGTTGGCAGATAAAAAAATATGAATATAGAATTTAGAAAGTCCAGAAAACGATATATTCTTTCAGTATATATATAATTTTGGTATGATATTCACCAAACGTGTGTGTGTGTATATATATATTTTCTGATTTTGGAAGCATTGACGAAGTCTTGTGGAACAGAGGATTGCTATTTATAACTTCAAGGATGGTCTGCCTATTGTGAAACAAAGAATTGCTATTGATGAAGAATTCTGTGTACTGATAATTTGAAAACTCATCCGCTAAGTATTGTAATGGTCTATTTTGATTAAATAAAATATATGTTTCCTATCAAAAAAAATAATTTGAAAACTAATTTCTTTAAAAAAAGACTTAATAGGTGGTTGAGTAATTGATAGTTTAAAATTTTAGTTGAATTGTATGCAAAGTTTGTGTAGTGTACGTGTATTAATAATAATGAACGTTTATATTATCGAGATATTTAAGGTATTATGGATATAGATATTAAACATGCATTAATATTGAACTTCGCACTATTGAGTTTCTCAAAAACACTTTACACTATTATGGGTATTTTAGGTATTATGTGTTTTTTTTTATGTAAAAATAATAAGTGTTCGAAGAATTGGAAAAGACAAATATTTGTCGAACCAGGATTATGAACACAGTGTTGGCTGAAGCCAAACTCAATTTTTTGTAAAATTTCTTTACAATGCAAACAAGTCTTTAATTTAATCTCTAAAAAAATATTATTTAAATTTTTGTCCACCTAATTTTATAATCTTGGTTTTGCCTCTATTAAATTCTAGCATCTTTGAAAAGATTATAATTTATTCAACTATAAACGTGATTATGAAAAGATTAGTTATTATATGGTCACTCTTGACTTGTTTCACATATGTAGAATCAATCTTTACTTGTTTCAGAATTAATTATCGTCCCTAAAAGTTAATTATGCACGGGTTTGAAGGGATGTATGATGCACTTTTAAGTCCCTAGCATTAATTTATAGGTTATCATATAGGTAGTATCCCAACCCTTGGCTTAAAGGATATTGGCAAAAATTTGTGTGAGACGGTCTCACGGGTTGTATTTTGTAAAACGGATCTTTTATTTGAGTCATACATGAAAAAATATGACTTTTTATGCGAAGATTATTACTTTTTATTGTGAATATCGGTAGGGTTGATCCGTCTCACAGATAAAGATTCGTGAGACCGTGTCACAAGATACCTACTCAAACATATAAGAGAGACACATGTGTGTTTTCCACACGGGCCCACGTATTGCTTTTTATACATAGAAGAAAAAATTGTGGCCCTTTTTAAGCTTTTGGATCAAGAGTTGTGGTATGTGCAATGAATATGATAAATATGTAAAAGATAATTCAGCTTTTTTCAAGGGTAACGAATAACATATGTGCTAACACTTTTCATTTGGTGAAGTACTGATTCCTAAATTTATCGTTTGCCAAAATATTTTGTAACAAAAATACATTTTTGTGAAAATATAATATGTATTGAAGATTGAAGGGGCAGCAAGAATTAGCAGGGTTGATTGCATTTAGCGGATTTTACTGTGTTTCCTGTGAACACAGATGGATAAGTTGCACTTTACAAGGGAGCAGATTGTATTCAATCTAGTTTCTGTTTGTTTCAAATTAAGTATATTTAAGACCTTTTGGCTCGGAAACGTTGATCTTTAATTTGTTTGATGTATCAAAGGAGGATATTCACTCTCAAAATCAGTTTGTCAATGAAAATGGACTATTGATACTGTCTCATCGTGTCGTCATTACATAATGTGGCAGTCGGATTGATTCGAATAATGTGGTGAAACCCCAGGCATGCGCCCTTTAACCGCGTCTGTACGATGTAATATTTGTAACAAATATAATGTAATTTTCTTTTGTTTTTTATCAGCTGCCAAGCTATTACTTCTAAAGTCTTACGGTGGATTCAAGTATAAGATGCATTGGCGTCGGCAAATTTAATTTGCATTGGAGATTTTAATCCATTGCAAACGATCTAAGAAAACATCCACCCGCAATNATCATACTTGCTATTAATATTGCCCACATATTGCATTACTCTAAAGATATTAGGAACAAATTGTAATAAGAGGAAGGAGAGGATAAATGGCTCTGGACAGCAGACAAGAAAGGAAATTACATGGTCGAAGTGGTTATAGACTTTTGTCAAGTCACCAACACTCCTACAATGAAAACCGAACGGTAACTAGAAAGCTCTCTGGAAAATGAAAGTTCTGGCAAAGTTGCGCAACTTCATATGTAAGGCTTTATCTTCTTGTCTACCAACAATGAGTGCTCTAAAAAAGAGGAGTGGAAGTTCAAGTACGGTGTCCTCTTTGTCACAGTGAGGAAGAAAATGAATTTCATGCTCTAGTAGCCTGCCCGTTCGCCAAGGTTGTATGGTGTATCTCTCCTACAGGCCTAAATTCCGGGAACGCAAACCAATACAAAATTGGTGGAAAGTGTTGGTCTCACTTGCGTTAATTTGAGATAATAAAACCCGAAAATAAAGAATAAACTGGACACCGAGATTTACGTGGAAAACCCCTTAAAATTATTAGGGTAAAATCCACGGGCAAGATGAAAAGAATTTCCACTATAATATTTTGTGGTGTACAACTCACTCACTGTGTTTCCAAAGAGATCACACACTCTCTTAATACAGGAGAACAAAGACCTCACAAATATTATAGAATGCTATAAGATGAGAAAAAACTCGAATAAGGGATGATTTCAGAATGAAGGGGGGAGCTCTATTTATAGAACTTCCTGTCAGTGTGAAAACGCGTATAAAAACGCGTTTTCTCTTCTATTTGAAATTTCCACGAAGCTTCCGCCAACCACTTTCTTTGACTGGCCCCACCTTCTTTGAAAACTCTTACCGACATTTCTCCCACTTGAAGATTTGATTGAGAATCAAACACATCTCCACACATCCTTTCAATCTTGCCATTTCCTGCTGCTTATGTTTCCGCTAGACTACTTGAGGATCTACACCACTCAAACTTATCAGTGTTCACTAGCTTGGTCAGAAAATCAGCTATGTTTTCTTTCGTATGGATCTTCTACATATCCACGCATCCTTCCTCTACTACTTCCCGCACAAAGTGAAATTGGACTCCAATGTGTTTAGTCCTGGAATGAAAAGCTGGATTCCTTGCAATGTGCAAGGCACTCTGACTGTCACAAAACAAAGGAACATTTTTTTGTTTGTGCCCGATCTCCTCCAATAACCTTTTAATCCATATTGCCTCTTTGCAAGCTTGAGTAGCTGCCATATATTCTGCCTCCGTTGTAGATAACGCCACAACTGTCTGCAGTTTTGAAACCCAGCTTATTGCTCCTCCTGCAAGTGTAAACACATAACCAGTAGTAGATTTCTTCTTATCAGGATCACCTGCATAATCTGAATCGACATAGCCCCTGAGTGTAAAATCCGATCCTCCATAACATAATGCAGCATTCGAGGTACCCTTAATGTATCTAAGGATCCTCTTGACAGTGCTCCAATGCTCTCGTCCAGGATTCGCCATATACCGACTAACTGCTCCCACTGCTTGAGCAATGTCCGGTCTTGTACAGATCATGGCGAACATCAAACTTCCCACTGCTGATGCATATGGTACTCGAGACATCTCCATACTCTTTGCTTCACTGCTAGGACACATCTCGGAGGATAACTTGAAGTTAACAGGAAGAGGGGTCAATATTGACTTACTATCTTGCATGTTGAAGCGTTGCAAGACTTTCTTCAAATAATTTTTCTGGGAAAACCAAATCTTTCTGTTACTTCTGTCTCGGTTAACTTGCATCCCTAAAATCTTGTTTGCTGGTCTCCAAGTCCTTCATATCAAATTTCCTAGCCAACTGTGCCTTCAATCCTTGGACATGATCTTTGTTGGGGCCTGCTACCAACATNAATCAAATCTCTTGTACCAACACCTCGCGCCTGTTTGAGACCGTACAGAGATTTATTCAACCTGCAAACCAAGTTCTCTTTGCCTTTTTCCGCAAAACCTTCTGGCTGGAGCATATAAATTTCTTCTTCAAGATCTCCATGAAGAAACGTTGTTTTCACATCTAGCTGTTCTAGATGTAGGTCAAACACCGCACACAATGCCAACACTACTCTGACTGTTGTAAGCCGAACCACAGGAAAAAATATCTCATTGAAGTCAATGCCTTCTTTCTGAGCATACCCTTTTACCACCAATCTAGCACGATACCGCTCCACTTGGTTATTGCCATCGCGCTTGATCTTATAGACCCATCTGTTTCCAATGGCTTTTCTCCCTCGTGGTAGTGTAACAAGATCCCAAGTCTTATTCTTGTCTAATGCCTCCAATTCTTCTTGCATTGCTATCATCCACAAGGATACATCCGAGCTTTGAGTAGCCTCGTTGAAACTTGATGGCTCACCATCCTCTGATAATAGACAATATGCAATATTGCTTTCAGTGACATAATCTGAAAGCCAACCTGGTGGTCTTCTGTCTCGAGTTGACTGCCTCACATTGGAAATTTCAGACTCAACCTGTTCTTGTTCTTCGTGCTCTGATACTGCTTCACAAGAAATTTGACCTTCATCCGTCTTATTTTCCACCTGAAATATAGTAGTTTCTGAATTCGGTGTGCCTTTGTCTCCCTTTAATTTATCTTCCTCGATGATAACATCCCTGTTGATGACAAGCTTGTGAACAGTAGGATCCCACAAACAAAACCCCTTTACTCTATCAGCATAACCCAAGAAGATACATTTTCTGGATTTCGAATCTAACTTCGATCTTTCTTGCTCATTGTACAGAACGTACACATGACTTCCAAATGTATGCAAATGAGAATAATCTGTCGGCTTTTCAGTCCACATCTCCATCGGAGTTTTCAGATCAATCGCCACTGAAGGAGAACGATTGATAATATAACAAGCGGTTTTGACTACTTCTGCCCAAAATGACTTTTCTAGACCTGCAGTCCTCAACATAGCTCTTGTTCTATCCAACAAGGTTCTGTTCATCCGCTCTGTCACTCCATTCTGTTGAGGTGTGTAAGCCGTCGTGAATTGTCTTTTGATGCCCTCATGTTGACAAAATGCATCAAACTCGTCACTGGTATATTCTCCTCCATTGTCAGTCCTCAAACACTTGATTTTCTTCTCAGAATCAAGTTCAACTCGCGTTTTGAAATCTTGGAAGATATGGAAAACATCTGATTTCTTCTTGATTGGATACACTCAACATCTCCTAGAGAAATCATCAATGAACGAGACAAAGTATCTCGCTCCTCCTAGGGATACAACCGGTGCTTACCAAACATCCGAATGAATCAGCTCCAATATGCTTTTGCTCCTGGCAGTAGAAGTGCCAAACTTTAATCTGTGTTGTTTACTGGTAACACAATGCTCACAAAAGGGTAGTGACACTTTTGTAAGTCCCGGCAGCAGCTTCCGTTCTGAGAGAATTTTCACCCCCCGTTCTGACATATGCCGAGCTTTCTATGCCATAACACTGTTAATTCTTCTCCTGAACCATTTGATGCAACAGCTAGTTCTGTCTCTTTGTGTGTTTCTCCCAAAAGTACATACAGATTTGCAGCAACCTTTTCCGCTTTCATAACCACAAGCGTGCCTTTCACAATTTTCATGATCTCATTCTCGATACGAGTTTTGAACCCGATGTCATCCAATTGCCCCAAGGACAAAAGATTTTTCGTCAGTCCTTTCACATGTCGTACCTCATGTATGGTGCGCATGGTGCCATCAAATATTTTAATTTTGATAGTATCAACCCCATCGATTTCCAAGGCATGATCATTTCCCATGAATACAGATCCTCCTGAGACTGGTTTATAATGATCAAACCATTCTCTCCGAGACGTCATGTGCCACGTCGCTCTTGAATCCATAATCCATGTGTCACAAAATTTGTGTCCGTCTTCTGCAACTATTGCTGTTTCGCTGAATAATATTTCACCACTGCCTCAAGTACTGGCCACATTTCCTTGAGAACTTTTCTCGATACTCGTACACTCTTTCTTAAAGTGCCCTTTACCGCCACATTTAAAGCAGTAAATATTTTTCTTCTTACTTCTCGACTTTGATCTACCTCGTCTTTGGCTCCCACTAGAGTCACGGTCTATAAATCTTCCTCTTATCATCGGTAAAGCCTCCGCCTGCTTCGATGTTACCAACCTATCTTCCTTATTCTTGCGTCGGCTTTCTTCTCCGAGGACCGCAGTTAAGACATCGTCGAATCTTAGAAAGCCCGTAAGAATATTGTTGGTAATGTTGATGATAAGTTGATCATTTGAATCTGGTAGACTTTGAAATAGAAGCTCCGCACGTTCATTTTCTCCTATTTTATGCCCCATGGAAGTGAGTTGGGCAAATAGAGTATTTAGTGTGTTGATATGATCGGTCATCGATGAGGATTCCGCCATCTGAAGAGTATAAAGTCTTCTCTTTAGGAAAATCATGTTGTGTGGCGACTTGACCTAGTACATCTTTGTCAGAGTATCCCAGATAACTTTTGCTTTTTTTTATCTCAGAGATACTTGACAATACTTCGTCTGCTATAGCCAAGTGTAAATTGGCAACAGCGTTTGTATCTTTATTTTCCACAGCATAAAATTGCATCCATTGAACTTTGTTATCTCGTACCTTCCCGCCATTATGTCTACAACAATTTTAGTAGACTGGACAAAATAAAATTGCTTCCATCATCCGTACTCTCCACCGGTCTATCTCCAATAACCGCCAAGCAATTCTCCTTTCTTAAAGCTGCTTGTATCTTTATTTTCCACAGCATAAAATTGCTTCCATTGAACTTTGTTATCTCGTACCTTCCCGCCATTATGTCTTCAACAATTTTAGTAGACTGGACAAAATAATATCGTCTTAAATAAAAAATCTCAAAAAATCTTTTCTGATGTGGAAGATCAGTCTAGGCTGCAACCACAGAGCATACTCAGAATTTTAAGAAATTTAAACCAAGGCTCTGATACCACTTGTTGGTCCCACTTGCGGTAATTTGATATAATAAAACCCGAAAATAAAGAATAAACTGGACACCGAGATTTACGTGGAAAACCCTTAAAAATTATTAGGGTAAAAACCACGAGTAAGATGAAAAGAATTTCCACTATAATATTTTGTGGTGTACAACTCTCTCACTGTGTTTCCAAAGAGATCACATACTCTCTTAATACAGGAGAACAAACACCTCACAAATATTATAGAATGCTATAAGATGAGAGAAAACTCGAAAAAGGGATGATTTCAGAATGAAGGGAGAGCTTTATTTATAGAACTTCCTTTCAGTGTGAAAACGCGTTTAAAAACGCGTTTTCTCTTCTATTTGAAATTTCCACGAAGCTTCCGCCAACCACTTTCTTTGACTGGCCCCACCTTCTTTGAAAACTCTTGCCGACAGAAAGAAATTGTACTAAATCGTAGCAAGAAGGAAATTGAAATAGTAGCAGTGGTCGTTTGGGGCATATGGCAGAAAAGAAATGAGTTTGTATGGAATCAAAAGAGTAAACCAGCAGAATTGATATTAAGCTTAGCTATGGATATATTGGCGCAATGGCAGGCAACAAATCAACTCCCTGAAACTCATCGCCACACTGGCTCAATGGAGCAAGCCACAAGAGGTATTCTTAAAATGTAATGTTGATGCAGCGATATTTTTACTAACCCAATCCATGCAGGTTACATATGTATACTCCGAGACTCACAAGGCGCCTTAATATGTGCAATACATGGCAGTATACCGACCAGCATCCCCCCGCAACAGCAGAAGAGCTTGGAATGCGATAGGTCCTTAGTTGGCTAAAAGCAATGCAAGCGCAACAAGTGATTATAGAGTCAGATGCAAAAGTGGTTATCGAGACATGGAATGGATGATGGATCAAGCCAGATTCAACTAGTTTTGGTTTATAAGTAGTGGAAGACTGCAAAATTGTAGCCCGAATGTTCTCAAATTGAAGCTTTGTGTTTGTTCGTAGATTAGCGAATCAATCTTGCGATGCAAATCTTCATATATTTTTTATTATATTTTTTTATAAAATAATTTTTTTATAAATTAATTTCATATATTTTTATTATTTTCAATCATTTTAAAGAAAATAAATTGTAATACAAATCTATCTTAAATTAAATTTTATAAATTAATTTTTATTATATTTTTTTATAAATTAATTTCATATATTTTTATTATTTTCAATCATTTTAAAGAAAATAAATTGTAATACAAATCTATCTTAAATTAAATTTTATAAATTAATTTTTATTATATTTTTTTATAAATTAATTTCATATATTTTTATTATTTTCAATCATTTTAAAGAAAATAAATTGTAATACAAATCTATCTTAAATTAAATTTTATAAATTAATTTTTATTATATTTTTTTATAAATTAATTTCATATATTTTTATTATTTTCAATCATTTTAAAGAAAATAAATTGTAATACAAATCTATCTTAAATTAAATTTTATAAATTAATTTTTATTATATTTTTTTATAAATTAATTTCATATATTTTTATTATTTTCAATCATTTTAAAGAAAATAAATTGTAATACAAATCTATCTTAAATTAAATTTTTATAAATTTGTAATCTAATATTTTAATAAATGTAAATTATAATTACAAATATTTAATTATCTATCAAATTATTTTAAAAATATTTATAATTATTTTAAAACAACAATAATATTGTAATTATTACTAAACTTTATTTAACATTAACATTCAAAATACTATTGTTATTTTAATTATTAAAGTAAATGCATATTCACATATTTATTTCTAATAAATATATTTAAATTAATTTTAATAAATGTAAATTATAATTATAAATATTTAATTAACTATCTAATTATTTTAAGAATATTTATAATTATTTTAAAAAACGATAATATTGTAATTATTACTAAACTTTATTTGGCATTAAAATTCAAAATATTATTGCTATTTTAATTATTAAAGTAAATGCATATTCACATATTTATTTATAATAAATAAATTTAAATTAATTTTAATAAATGTAAATTATAATTACAAATATTTAATTATCTATCCAATTATTTTAATAATATATATTTAATTAGCACTTGGGACATTTTGGTCATTACAATAAAATTTACAAAATTAATCCATCATTTTAAAATCATACTAAACACCATGTTATTTATCCCACCATACTATTAATTCATATCTCTCATTTTTAATCACTCTAATTACTAATAATTTACTTATCTCATCACACGTATCAAACGGAGCCTATTATATGTAATTGTTCTTGATTTATCTTAAATAATATTTCTACCCTTTATTCAAAAAAATAAAAATAAAATTGTGATAAGAGGCTTGTTTATCTTCTCCAAATGCCTGTGAATCCTTAGGAGCAAGATTTTCCTCTTGCCAAATATTTAATTTCTAATACGATCTTGATTTTTATTTATTGTATTTTCAGTTTCATTTTCTATTTATAAATTAGAATCAGACTCGTCCGAGAAGACCATATATTGGAATTTTTGTGTCATATATATCCTCCTTGGGGATACATCATGCCCCTTTCCAAATTCACGAACACATTCTATAAAAGTCTTGAATGAATTTGGCCTGGGAGGTTTCGACTTCAGCTGCTCTGAAGCTAGTGTTGACATTTCTTCCCACTTTATTATTATTATTTTTAAGATTTTTAAGTGGAATTTAAAAAAAGACCCTAAAATTTTATGTATGACACAAAAATCTTATTAATTATAATTAAGTATTTAGAAAAATTGACTATTTTAGTCATGTAAGTTGGCGTGTTTTGGGTTTTATTAATTATTAATGTAGCTTGTCGAAGTTTGGTTTCGTCCAGTAACTTGGATTATTATTATTTTTTTTTGATCTTTTGTTTGTCTGAAACCACTAAATCTACTTAATATTGCTTATTTGATGTTAGTACTGTGACGTCCCGGACGTCTCATTATGATTTTCCACGAAAGGCCAAAAATGCCTAACATGAAAAACTGGAAAACGTAAATATTTAACCACTTCTATGGAGTCAGTAATCAATAAAATATTTATAAAGTGAAAAAAATACAAAATTTCACGGACATGCTGTTAAGAGGGTCTCGGACAGCTGTGCCATGCAAACTTCCCGCTTCCTCATCAGCTACTCCACCCTTTGTCCATAATCAAACTCGTTAATTGTATCTTCCTGACTTATACCATTCAAGTATAATGTAATAACTAAAGTAAATATCACAATTTGTTGATTTTGTAATGTGAAATTACTAAATAATTAACAGTTCTAAAATAATAAAACATGTCACATCTTGGTGAAACTTCTACTACTTTTTAACTTTGAAATCCTGCTGAAATTTTTTTTTTGAACATAAATTTCGAAAATCATATTTAAATATCTCAACATTTCCATAACCAAAAACTTAATTTAACATTTAAAATCTCAAGTACCTAAATCCCTGAAGCGTCAATTAAAAAAAAATCCAGCTTCTACCTTAAACATGATCAACACTAACATTAAAATAAAGCATAAATTAAACGCCTACTCTCATTATTGAAAACAAACATTTAAATGAATCGCATGCATGCAACCCTACTTAAAATCATCATTTAAAAATTTTCACAAGCAATTACCAATAAAATGCAGCGGAGTAAAATATATGAGAAAAATCCTACATCCAATAGTAAGATAAACCAGCGTATAAAACACTCGAATCCTCTCAAAACATGAAATCATAATAGTGCGGAGAAATCATAGGCCCTCGGGTTGTGTCGTCTACCAGGTCCGCTGACTCAGAGTCCAGCACCTCCAGTCTTCTCGACATCGAACTCACCTGCATCACACACGCCTAGTGAGTCTAAAGACTCAACACACCTATACCGGTAATAACAAGTACATATACGTAGCACACAACAGTGAAAAATATCATACTCAACATAACTTTCATGAACTTAAAAGCGTAACGTAAACGTGTCGTAGAAAATCATATCGTGTCAAATCAGGTAATTTCATGTCATCATGTATGTGTCAAAGCAGCTCATCAAATCAGCATAAACTTAAACATTTTTTTTAATTGAATTCAGTTCATTAGTTGTGACTTTCGTATCAGCTCTATCGTATCAGCTCTATCGATGTATCCATCTATAAAACCGTGGTACCCGGCGGCAGGGGACATTAGCGACAGCATTACCCGCCCACTGAGCCCGGGCCTCAGCTCATCATATCTCATGTTATCGTATACATATACATTGTCAGTCACAACCAATTTCCATCCTTAAAAAATATTGTCATTCTCATCACTTAATAAAAACATGCATATGCGTAACTTTTTCTTTAAACCAAATATGCAACGTATTTATCATAATTGCGTAAAAATTGTAAAAATGATGCATAAAAATTTAGAATATCATATATTTGTGCTCAGGGCGCTGCCAGGACCAAAATCTCACCTCGGGTGCAAAATAACCATTTTGCCCCTAGAACCCAAAACTTGTCGTTTCACCCCTGGACCTCTAAAATTGACCCGAAGCTTACCAAAATCCTTAAAATGTCTCAAAACATTTTTATAAGCACTCCTAGACGTAAACTCGAGCCAAAATCAGAACTTAACCGATTCGTTTTAAAACTTGGACCGGGTCCCGGTTTTAACCCGAATCGACTCGAAACTCAACGAAAATTTTCCCAACTTTTTCCTACACCTAATAAACACTTAAAAGACTCTAAAAACCTCAAAACTCAGCTTTTAAACAATCGATTTTCCCTGGACAGCTGCTGGAAAAATTCCAACAGCTCAACTCTCACCCCAACCGAACCCCTAGCACACGATCACCACCTCTACACTCAAGCCGATGGCTCCAGCCACTAACCAGCCTATTGTGGACCTAGACCAGTCCCCAAGGAGTCCACCAGCGCCAAGGACCCAGCCCCATGCAGCTTACGCACTAAGCATTCTCGCTAGGACTCAAGGAACTTCCCTCGCGTCTCACATGCTCTTGGTTCGTGTGAGCTGCTCACGGGTTCAAACTAACAGCGTGAGGGCCCTCCCAGGTCGTGGTTTGGACTCTACAGAAGCAGGTCCACAGTTTGGTATTGCCCTGACCCCGATGGTTTCTCCCCCCTTGCAGTCGTTCAATCCAAAACCGAGCCCCTTACCACGAAACCCTCTCGATCTACACCCTAGCATTGCCCTCCATCAATTTCCAGCTTAGTGACCACGTCACTCACAGCCCTCCCACTCTACAGCAACCCTCAGCACAGCCCCTTTGCAAACCATCAAGAAAAACGTGAGCAACTATGCAAGAAGGAAACCGAAAATGGTTCATGCTTGAAACTGGATCGAAATTTTCGCATAACAAATAGCACACATCAGTATGTATATGGCGTGTAAGATGCAAAACAAAGATACATGGCATGCCTGAGGTTTCTTTGTGAACGAAAATTGCAATGAGACACACGGCCGAATCGAGAATGGAGGCACCGAATTTTTTGTGCTGCAAATCACGAAGGAGATGGCCAATCGGAGGGGGTGGGCGGCTGAGTGGAGTGATTAGGTTTAGTGGGAATGATTAGGCCGGGCATAATCAAGTGTTAATTATATAGATGATAATACTAAGTTAATGGGCCACAATTGTATTTTAAAGGTTTTTAAAAGAGTTTAAGCCCAATAAGTCTAAAAGTGGGCCATTAAATCCAAACGTACCTCCGAAAAATATTTCGTGTTGGAAAGATTTTGAAATATTAGCCGAACCATTAAAAAGTCCCCCAATTCGATAAAATTTGCGTACCGATAAAAATCAAGTCCTACACGTAAAAATACCCAATAAAAATACTATTTTTGAAAAACACCCTCAAAACACCTTGTGTTAATTAATAAAAATAAATCGTGCAATAAAATAATTTTCCTGAAAATTCTCCGACCTCCGTTCCTCGTTCGAGCGTGAAATGCGCCTAGAAACCCTAATACATGAACTTTTAAAATTTCATGAATAAATCTTATCATGCATGAATTATGCATAAAAATAATTAACCACCTAACTTAAAATAAAATCATAGAGTGCATGCAGTCAGGTTACGTGAATTAAATTCCTGGACCTTACAATAAAAATCTCTAATTAAATCATTAACAAAATCTTCGAAACTTTAATTATCAAGCTAATGCGGAAAATAAAGTCCCTCGGGAGCGTACTGCCGGACTCGATTCACTCAAGCGTCAGCGCTTCTCTCAATATCATCATCACCTGCAGCATTCAACCTAGTGAGTATAATGATTCAACACGTTCTAATTATGAATAGCGAATAATACATATACCAGCACATGCATTAAAAATCTTACTTTTATTCAAAATAAGCTATCATAAATTTGTAAGCATAATTTAATCATGGATCGTCAAATCATAAAGCTTTCAATCATTTATCATTTTGGATAAAGTTTGATCCTTGAAAGTGACTAGCTTTATCCTCTGGTCGACTGATCAGTCTTAGCTTACCATTGCGCATGGGGACGGGCACTAAGCACCAACGTAAAATAAAAATACGATCGTGGGCTCCTTCTAAGGCCTTCTCCCTCACGATATTTCCGATAATCATATATCATATCCTCTTTGTTACAGTCAATTCACATCCTTCAAAATATTTTTCCTTTCTTTTTATTTATAAAATATCATGTCATTTCTACATTTGTAAAATAACATTTTTAACATTAAAAATTGCACAACATTATCATATATCATAAAATCTCATATTTTCATCATAAATTTTTTAAAATATCATTTAGCATGTGTTATAATCCCTCGGGACGCTGCCAACCCTTTTCGTACTACCTAGAGTAAAATGACCGTTTTGTCCCTGGACTTAAAATTTCTCGATTTTAACTTTTTCTTACTTTTATTGACTTGAGCCTATCCTAAATAATTATTTAAGCTTAAATTTAATTTTTTATATTTTTATTTAATGTAAACTCGAGGATTTCGATTTAATTTCTTAGTTACTAATTCGTGGAGCGTTTTAATCCCGAATTAATCCCAACTTTAATATTTTTTTCCCAAACTTTAAACATAGACTTTTCATTCCTCAAATACCCTCGTGAACCATGAACCGACC
This sequence comes from Primulina huaijiensis, assembly GCF_012295235.1. Taxonomy (NCBI): domain Eukaryota; kingdom Viridiplantae; phylum Streptophyta; class Magnoliopsida; order Lamiales; family Gesneriaceae; genus Primulina; species Primulina huaijiensis. Next base: position 17,571,932 of record NC_133312.1, read on the forward strand.
CCTGTGGATCATGGTTCGAACCGTTTTCTCTTAAACCATAAGTTTGAACCCTTGCTCGTTTGCACCGAGCCAACCCCCGATTTCCTCAAGCCTTGGCCGAGCAAACTTCGTCCAACCCCTGAACAAACCCCATAGGGACCCTACTGACCAGGCCTAGCCTAGCTGACCAGCCCCTAGCCCATGCAACAGCCCTTTGCGTGCATGAACAAGAGCCGCGGCCGCCTCCTCGCTTAATTAGGATCCTATCTACACTAGGACTCTTCCATCTATTAAACCACTGACCCTCTCGCACCCTATCCATCCTTGGAACATGTTCCAACCCCTGCTCGCAAGCCTAAGCCAGCGTCGAACCGCCTACAGGCGCGCGAAGCCAGCCCTGCGCACGCATGGTAGGAGTCCTAGCCCTATTAGACTCCTCCTCATCTACTGTCAATGAGTCCTATCCATGCTAGGACTCTTCCTAACATCAAGCCACATCAGTTAGCCACGCCATCAGTTGAAATTTGAATCTCAACAGACAAACTGACAGTCCGTACCAAAGCAGAACATTCTGATGCATCGTACCTCTGTCAGAAAGTCAGAAAAAGTCATCTACATGGACTAAACGACGATTCAACAGATATTGATAATTAAATGCATTTAGTGTGACCATTTGAATCAAAAACTATATATAGCTGATGAATTCAGTTGAAGAAAGATTGATACACAATTAACAAACAATCCACGAACAATTATCAGTCAGTTGCGATTCATTCTCAAAGTTTATTCAGTTTACAAATCGCACAATGTAGCTCTTACTTCATTGTATTTATTCTTATCATTCAAGCTACTTATTAGAGCAAATCAGTTATCAAATGATATAAAGAAAAGCTAAGAGTTTCAGTTTGAAGTGGGTTATTACAGTTTGTGGTAATCTATCAAAGTCTTTTAGTGAAAAACATATCCTTGAGATAGAAGGAGTTACGTAGGAGCATTTGAAGTCTCCGAACATCCATAAAAATCCGTGTGTTTAAATATATTGTTCATTATGTTATCACAGTACCCTAGCCAAAATATTCAATCTATCCTTCAGTTTAATTCCGTACTATTATTAGTTCACTGATCGATATAGACATACAAGATTTGCAGAATCAGTTTCTCAAAGAACTGATTTATATACAAAAATATTTCAAAAAGACAGTATTTATTCAACCTCTCCTTTTAAACACTTTATCCATATTAACCGATCCTAACAAGTGGTATCAGAATGGTTGATCTTGTCTTGAATATTTCCAAACACTCAAATCTGATAACCATGTATTTTTTCAACAAAATCCCTATGTTCTCCAGATAAGAATTCGATGATTAGAAAATCAGAATTCAAGCTCATTTAGGTGCAAAGGATGATGATATGTGATACATCATCACTGAAGGACCAATGAAAATTATGAAAGAAAATACAGTTGTTGCTCTTACTGACGGAGCACCTCATCGTATTGAGAAACCACGTGAAGAGTGGTCTGTTGAAGATAGAAGAAAGGAAAACTTGGATAACGTTGCCAATGATATTCTCTACAAAACACTGGATAAAAACACATCAGCAAGATTAAAATGTGCAAAACTGTCAAAGAAATTTGGGAGAAATTGATCTTTGTGCGAATAAAATGAGAACCAGTATATGATTTAGCAGTTAAAGTCTGAGAATTCAAGACTAACTGATCTAATCCAGTTCTGGAATAAGTCATTAGTTACATTAAGTGAAATGCAAGGGTTGCAGAAATCAATTGGAGAAAAAACTGGTTTAGGCTTTAACAGCTTAGACGAAACCTCAACAAGTGGTACTCAGTCAAAACTGAATATGTGCAAAGGGAAATATATTCACTTTGTTTAATAATTTATGGGACATAAACAACCTGATCCCAGTAAGTCGGTTGAACAGTCGATTAAAAATATGAACATCGCTAAAAGGTATGAGATTGGATATTGTCCTAAGAGTTCAATTGATTCAAGAAACTATCCACCTAAAAAGTCCAGTTAACAAAAACATAATGCAGTAAATGGCTATTACAGTCATTATCATAATTGCAAGCCTGTTCGAAAGAGATATCAGATGAATAACAAGGCAAACTAGGCCAAAACACATATTTTATCATCTTCACACAACACACCTAACAAACACAAATAAGGTAAAGTTATCTGGAACATAGCGACTGGTAGGTCAGTTCGACTGATCCAAGTCTGGGTTCCTAAAAGACTAATAAGTTCAGGATCCAAAAAGATTTGGGTACCAAATTTATTGATTATTAGTGATTGCACGTTACAGAAAAATTGACCAAAGACTTAGTCTGGTACTTGAATCGTGGATGTTCAAGACACATGACTGGAGACGCTGAACTGATATCTCAATTGATCAAATTCTCTGATCCCTAAATCAGTTTTGAAGATACCTCTCAAGGTAGAACCGTGAGTAAGAGTAAGCTTATCTATGGCAATATTATTATGGACAATGTCTTACTTGTTGATAATTTAAAATATAATTTAATCAGCATCAGTCAATTATGTTACCATAAGTACTCAGTTGAATTTACTAAATATACATGCACTGTTAAAAATGCAACTGGTGATATCATAATGAAAAAAAAATAGATGTGGAAACACATATAAAGTAAGTTGGAGCAATCAACCCAATGAGCTAGCTTATTTTGTCGCTTTAAATCAATCTAAAAACTGGTTATGACAAAAAGGTTGAACCACCTTAATTTCAAAGCCATTGCACAACTGAGCAAACATAAACTAGTAATTGGTCTACCAAAGAATGAGTTTTTAATAGATAAAATTGTATAACTTGTCAGTTCAGGAAGCAAGTGAGTCTTCTTTCAAAAATAGAGGAAGTAAATCTTCTACGCGATGTTTAGAACTGAGGTATATGGACTTGTTTGGTCTAACATCAGTCACGAGTTTAGGAGGAATGAAATACACTTCAGTGATTTTTGATGACTTTTCAAGATTTACTTGGGTAATATTTCTAAAATCTAAAGATTAAACTGCTTCACAACTGATAAAACTTTTCAAAAGACATTTAAATGAGAAATAAGTTGAGATTGACATAATAAGATCCGATCTCGGAACTGAATTTGTCATCAAACATTATCTCATTTTCTTGAAAATTTGGGAATCAGACATGAGTTCTCAGCTGCTAGAACACCACAAAAAAATGGTATAGCTGAACGTAGAAATCAGACTCTTAAGGAGGAAGCAAGAACTATGCCAGCTGATTTGGGTTTTTCTCAAAGTTTTTGGGTAGAAGTAATTAATACAGCATGTTACACTCAGAACAGTTCAATGATTAATAAGAATCATTCAAAAACACTGTATGAGATCTGAAATGGCAAGAAATTTGTGGTTTCATTCTTGTAAATATTTGGGTGTAAATGTTTCATTCATAACAATGGCAAAAATCACTTGACTGTCTTCGATATTAAATCAGACGAATGATAATTTCTTGGTTATTCATTATTTAACAAGACTTATAGAATATTTAATAAGCGTACACTTAATGTTGATGAATAATTGCATGTCGTCTTTGATGAAACTGTACTAACTGATAAGCCAACCTATCCAGCTCAGCTGACTAATCGCTTAACAGATATCAGTTTAGAGGATGACAGCGAAGATGAAGATCGTGCTGTCAAAAATTTCCTTCAAACACTATAACCCAAAGTGGTAAAACAACCAGTTGGACAGGACGCATTTCCTGATAATCAGTTTGTTGGATAACAAGATAACATTCAAACACAAATTGAAGTCATCGCAACTAAAGTTGAATAAACTGGTCAGTTACAAACTGAACCAGTTACGCAAAGAAGTTTAACAAATTCAAACTACAGATGGAATAAAAATCATCCTCATGGTTTTGTAATAGGTAATTCATCTGATCCGGTAAAGACTAGAAATCAAATGCTAAATTTATTCATACATTCTGCTTTCATATCGAAACTAGAACCAAAGAAAACTAATGAAGCTCTAGCTGACCCCAGTTGGGAAATTGCAATGCAAGAAGAGCTAAATCAGTTTACCCATAACAATGTCTGGACTTTTGTTCCAAGGCCGCTTTCAAAGTCTATTATAGGTACAAAATGGGTGTACAGGAAATAACTGATTGAAGATGGTTCAATTATGCGCAACAAAGCAAGGATAGTCACATAGGGCTAAAGGCAAGAAGAAGGAATAGATTACGATGAAATGTATGTTCCAGTTTCTCGACTGGAAGCAATCAGAATATTCCTTGCCTACGCATCCTTCAAGAACTTCAAAGTATATAAAATGGATGTGAAAAGCGCATTCTTTACTGGCAGTTACCTGAAGAGGTTTACTTAGAACCACCACCATGTTTTGTAAATATTTTACTCCCTGATCATGTTTATCATTTAAACAAAGCATTCTATGGTCTTAAACAAGCTCCAAGAGCTTGGTATGAGACCCTATAAATTTTTTTAATTGATAATGACTTTATGGAACAATTGATAAAACTATGTTCAAATTTTCAAATAAAAATCACACATTACTTGTTCAGATTTATGTTAATGATATTATATTTCGGCCAACTAACCCTAAACTATGCGATAAGTTTCCTAAACTTATGCAAGATAAGTTTGAGATGAGTATGATGGGTGAACTGACATTCTTTCTCGGTCTGCAAGTGAGGCAACTGAAAACTGATTTCTATATCAGTCAAACTAAATATACGAAGAACTCGTCAAGAAATTTGGCATTGAAACATGTTCAGCTACATCTACTCCCATGAGTTCACCAATTAAATTAGATAAAGATGAAGGAGGAATATCAGTTGAGATGGAACTCTACAAATGTTTAATAGTTCCATTTTTGTACCTAGCTGCTAGCCATCCTGATATTATGTTTGATGTATTTTTATGTACTAGGTTTCAAGCTAATCCTAAACAATCGCAGTTCTTAGCTGCTAAACGTATATTGAAATATCTGAAAGGCACACAAAATGTGGGCTTTTGGTATGCTAAATATTCTTCTTTCAATTTAGTTGGATATTCAGATGCAGATTATGTAGGATGTAAGCTAGATCGCAAAAGTAGAAGTGGATCATGTCAGTTTCTAGGAGATATAATGATCTCATGGTTCAACAAGAAGCAAACATCCATTACTATTTCCAAAACTGAAGCTGAATATTTAGCTGTTGGAAGTTACTGTGATCAACTGCTCTGGATTCAGAAACAACTGAAAGACTATGTAGTTATTGCCGAAGAATCACAAATCTTCTGTGTTAACACCAGATCAATTGCGATTACATATAATCCAGTTCTTCGTTCCAGAACCAATCATATTGATGTCAGACATCTCTTCATCAGAGATCATGCTATCAATAAATACATCAGGCTAGAATACATCTCAACTGAACACCAAGAAGCGAATATCTTCACAAAGCCTTTGTTAGGATCGGTTTGGGAGAAAATAGTTGAGCTACAATAGCTCGGTTCTTGAAATATTGAACACAGATGAATTAAATCGAGTTTGGTGTTCAAACCAAGCGGAAAATACTCGAAATAATACTTCGTAGAAACCGATTAAATATTTTGTAAAGCATTTAAAAATATGCAAGTTGAATGAGTAAAAATATTTTATTTGAAGCATTTTATCAAACACTTAGTATACAATATTTTGGTATTTGAAGAACACATAAAATGCTTTAACAATGCATCTTTAAAAACAATGAAAATGATAAGTAAATACAATAAACAAATAGACACAAATTTGTTTATGGATGTTCGGAGACTTCAAATGCTCCTACGTCACCCCCTTCTTCCTCTTGGGAAGGATTCACTAGAAGACTTTGATTTATACAACAGTTTGTACAAACCCACTCAGCTTAGAACTTACACTACTGTCTAACTGAACTCCTAGCTCTAAAGATTGTATGCAACACCTCACAATCAACATATTGTTTAATGTCTCATATGCAAAGACTACAAACACATTGTTTAACGCCTTTGTGTGAAGACTCACTCTACTAATATTTGAAGTTCAACTCTCTTGTATATGTGTGAGTGATTGTGTGTGAGGAATTTATCAGTTACAGTGTACATCTCAAATGTATTCTCACACAAGGGCTTGTGCTCTCAACAAGCTGATTTCTTCATGCTAACTGCCCATGCTTTGAATCCTTTTCAAAATCTCTTGTTTGATATTCAATATGTTGTATTTATAGGCTCAAACAATGATATATACGTTAGACACAAGAATATGACCGTTTGGAAAGTTTCTGTACTTTTTCTGAAATTGTAACGGTCAAATTCGTCTTGCTGGACATTTTTCCGACTGGTCAACTCAGCTGGTCGTTCAATTCAGCTGGTCAGCAACTGGTTCAGTTCAGTTCAGCTGGTCAGCAGCTGGTTCAGTTCAGCTGCTGTGTTGATTTCAGTTTGTGCAGAACTAGTGCTTTATCGTCATTTATCAGCATCTTAAGCTTCGATTCAGACTTTGACTTCTGATAATGATTTGTAGATCATTGTCTTATCTTTTCAACGCATACTGAATTGCTTCATTTTAATAACCGAGCTGAGAGATATGACAAAAATACCGCAGCTGCTCAAGCCCAACTGATTGATGTCTTCGTGCCATCAGTTACGATCAGTTTGATCTAGATAACATCTGATTTTGCCCAACTGACGTGAAATACAACTTGTTCCAAATTGAGTTTTCTGATTAGTCTAGTTAGCGTATTGTCATTTGAATCATCCAACGGAGAGATATCATCAAAAAACCGAAGCTCGCCAGTAATTCAGTTTGTGCAGAATTCAGTTTCAGCTTGCTTCTTGTTTTAATAACTTGACACTTGAGTAAATATGTTAGAAACACAATAACAAATTTTTTTAACATCAAAATCAAGATTGCGAACATGAAATGTTCCAACAGCCTTTACTCGAGACTAATTTTTCTTATTTTAGAAATATTTTAGGGCTTGTTGATTTATCTTAATGCTTAGTTTAAGAGAAACGTTGAATTTTAGTTAATTATCTAATAAGACATATGTCAGTTGTTCATAAACTAAACTGAGTCAGTTTCAAACTGATCAGACGTATTGGAACATTTCATGTTCGCAATCTTGATTTTGATATTAACAAAATTTGTTATTGTATTCCTAACATATTTACTCGTGTGTGAAGTTGCAAACACAAGAAGCAAACTGAAACTGAATTAAGCCAAACTGAATTTCCGGCAAGCTCCGGTGTTTTGATGATATCTTTCAGCTGGATGATTAAAATGACAACCCGACAACTTAAATGATCAGAAAACTCACTTTGGAACAAGACGTATTTTACATCAGTTGAGCAAAATCGGATGTTATCAAGGTCTAACGGATCGCTGAATTACCGAACTGGTTGCACGGAAACAACATTCAGTTGGGTATGAGTAGTTGCCGTATTTTCGTCATATATTTCAGTTCGGTTATTGAAAAGAAGCGATTGAGTATGCGTTGGAAAGATAAGGCGCTGATCTACAAATCATCTTCAGAAGTAAAAGTCTGAATCGAAGCTTAAGATGCTGATAAATGACGACGAATCTACTGTTTCTGTACAAACTGAAATCAGCTTGGCTGATTTCAGCACACTAGCTGAAACTGAACCAGACTAGTTGAACTGAACCAGTTGACCACTCGGGAAAATGTCCAGTAAGACGATTTTGACCGTTGTAATTTCAGAAATAGTACAGAAACTTTCCAAATGGTCATATTCTTGTATCTAATGTATATATCATTGTTGGAGCCTATAAATACAACATCTTGAAGAACAAACAAGAGCTTTTGAAGAGGATTCAAAGCATGAGCAGTTAGCATGAAGAAATCAGCTAGTTGAGAACACAATCCCTTGTGTGATGATACATTTGATATGTACACTGTAAAGGATAAATTTCTCACACACAATTACTTACACATATATAAGAGAGTTGAACTTCAAATATTAGTTGAGTGAGTCTTCACACAAAGACGTAAAACAATGTGTTTGTAGTATTTTCATATGAGACATTAAATAGGCATACTAATCTTAATTTTTTATATCGAAAATGTACACATTTCCATGTGAAAATTAAATAGGCATACTAATCTTAAATTTTTATAAACGTTGCACGAACACCTCTTGAACCATTGGAAATCTGGCAAGCAGAAGTATTTTGATAATATCTTATAGACCATGGTCAAAATGATCAGCGGACAGAATGGTCATAGAGAAAACTCAATTTACTACCAATTATATTTTAGGTTGGATATACTTGTTCGAACATTATCTATGTTAACCGGACGCTGATGGTTGTTGTATCTATGTCATCCAGCTCGATCTTACAGTGTCTGGTTAATATAGATAGCACTTTAACTGGTTTAGCCGACCTGAAATATGACTCGTGGAAATTAAGTTTCTTTTTAACTGTTGGACATTTTGATCAATGTTCTTCTATTGGATATCGTCAAAATATTTAAACTCTCCATTTTCTAAGTGGTGAAAGGGGTGTTCATGCTACTTTTATAAAATGTTAAGGTCTGTAATGTCTGTTTAATTTTCACAGAGGAGAAGTGTGCATTTTTTATATTTCACAGTAGGTTTGCTACAAAAAAAACCCTTTTTGATTTACCATTGTCCAAACACGATTGAGCACCTCCATCAAAAGAACTACATTCATTTTCGCCAAACCCTAAGCCATTTATGTCTTTGGCTGGTACCCGCAACTCATATATCCTCTCAATGGAAGCATCGAGTTCTAAGAATTGACTAGCAATGTTAACCGTTTATTCTCATTGATACTTGCTTGGAACACTCTTCGTATTCCATCATTATCTGCTGCTAACAGATTGAGTTCATCCTCAGACCGTGAAGTTTTTTTGGCTGTGAATAGCTACAGTTTCTTGATTTATCTGTTAGGCTTATATTCTCTGATTTGACTTCCTCGAATGATTGAAAAAGTATCTTTTAATTATCTCCGTGTTATGCAGTGCCATGACATGATATGTTAATGTAAATTCATCCTAATCAAAATTCAGGATTTGTTGTCTCCAATTCATCATTTGATGTCTCCAGCTGAACATCTACCATTAGACATTGGACTTTGTCATAATCTATTTTGCTTGTTGAGGTTTCGGAGCTTGATGGATCTGAATTAAAATCAACACATTTTCTCTTGGTTTCCCGAGCAACTAGCACCTTCTAATCCTTCTCTTCTTTAGGATCTTTTCTCATATTTGTATCATCTCTTTCTCAAAGTTATCATCTTTCTTATGTTTGTTACAATATGCAATGAAATGGTATTTCTTATCATAGTTAAACAAGCCATCATCTTGATCATTTTACGATAAGAATTGAATTTAGATTGGTCATTTCTCATAAATTTTTTAAATTTCTTAACAAATAAATACATTGCTTTATTTATTATCTGGTCAGCAGATTTTATGCTTGAAATGTATTCGCTGGTAGTCGAAGTTGATGTTGTGGAGTGTAGGACTTTGGTGGGTTGAGTAGTAGACGACTCTTCTTTTGTTGGGATATCTAACTCGAAATCATAGACTTTGAGATCTGCATATAGATCATGTAGCTTGAGTTTGTTGAGATCTTTGAACTCTCGCATGGCTATAGTCTTTACATCCCACTATCTTGGAAGAGCTCTCATTGCTTTAAGTGCAACCTCTCTATTGTTGTACTCGTTCCCAAGAGCGGCTAGCTCGATCACAATGCTATTAAATCTCTCATCGAACTCACTCATGGTCTTTCCAGCCTTCATCTTTATGTTGTTGAACTTCTAAATGGCCACAGTCAATTTATTCTCCTTAGTCTAATCATCACCTTCACAAAATATAGTTAGTTTCTCACAAATTTCTTTGGCATTAGAACAAGTTTTAATTTTATTGAACATATTTTTTATCATATAAAGGATTTGTTTGACCATATATTTTTTCAAACTTGTTCTCCTTAAACTGATCATTACCTTCAGATTTTATATAGTCGACTTACTTGTCAAAATCATCTAGTATTCATTAAACTAATTATATAGATGTTTTATAATAATATGATTTAGAAAGGAAAAAAAAAACAAGTGATATTGTGTCTATATATGCTGATGCTTGTTGAAAGTTAAAAACTTCGAATATTGATACAGAGTCGACTTAAACTAATGTTGTAATGTCTTTAGTCCTTTCTAATTATATTCGATTGCGATACGATTGATAAAATATTTGAAATTTTGGGGGAGAAAATTTCACAGTACTAAAATATATGCATCATTATCTCGTCATAAAATTAGTTTCCAATTAGTTAGATCGATTATTTCAACTCTATTTTCTATTGTGCTTTATTTTAAGATGAATTCGTTTGAATATTCGGCCATTATCATTTAGAATTAATTAATTATCTAATATTTAATTAATTTAACACCTAATTTTTTTCTCTCGATATATACTATTCTTATTTTTGAAAAATATATATACTATTTTCTGAAACAGTTTATCATGATAAATTCTTATATTTTTTTATCGCACAATTATTTTTTTTAAAAAAAAAAATCAACCTCGCAAGGCCTCTTTAAAGTGTCGGCAAATAGGATCCGAAATATATGTATTAATGTGTAGAGTAGGTCTTTTGTGAGACAGTCTCACGAGTCTTTATCTGTGAGATGGGTCAACCCTACCGATATTCACAATAAAAAGTAATACTCTTAGCATAAAAAATAATAATTTTTCATGGATGACCAAAATAAGAGATACTCTTAACATAAAAAATAATACTTTTTCATGAATAACCCAAATAAGAGATCCGTCTCATAAAATACGATCCGTGAAACCATCTCACACAAGTTTTTGTCTAATGTGTATACATCAATGTAGTTGAATAAACTCTCTGTCTCAAATGTCTTGTTTTGATAAATCCATTTTCCGTATGTCATATAAGATAATATCTCCATATATATTTGACTAACGACATTTCTCTGTTAAAATTACAGTGACACATACTTCCATATACGTATGTAACTAATTTAGACAATAGAATATATATAGTATTAAAAACTTATGTGATCGAAATAAAAAAATAATGTATTATAATTCAGACGGATTAATTATACAGGTTGTTACTTGTGAAAACTACACCATATCAATTTGATGGTATATAACCACCAAATCAACCACTTGACGGTAGAGTTTTGGATGTTACTTGTTATTCGAATATTATAATATCAGTTAATTCCCATAAGCTCACTATACGTGAAAATCATATGCTATAGATGTATTCTGTTTAACATAAATTATAAAAAATAGTGTGCATCAAATTTAAATAATGTTCTAGATATTGTGACACCTAGTGATAACACGTAACGGAATAATATAGCATACAAAATAATAACTTAAATCAACATAACTCAAAATTAATTGTGCACAATTATAAATATTTGCGCGATGCCTCATAGCAAAATAATCACTAGAAAACCAATTTGAGTTTACAAAAACCAATACTAGTGATTTTATTGCAAACTAATTTTCTCAACATATTGAGAAAAAAATTACGTTTTAAAACAAATAACCAGAATAAAATATATTCAAGAAAGCAAAACACGGTGTCGAAAATTGAAGTAATAAAAACACGATCTTCAGTTAACACTTCCACGTGTGTTGTCAGCAGATATCTTCAACAATCACGACAACACGTGAAACAACATTCTTCAAAACAACGTATTTATGAATTATTTTTCTCTGAAGTTCACGGCGTGAAAAAGTGCGAAGGTGCGAAGCCACGAAAAGTGAAAACATAAGTCTTTTCCATCTGCTTGTTTCTTTTATTTACAGCCTCCTTCTCTCGTAGGGTTTATCTTCAAATATAATCTTACAAAACGTGGAAACAAGAGTTTTATTAGAAATAAACTCTTTTTAAACAATGATAATATATCATAAAATCCTTATCATACTTATCACATATCTAGAAAGTCAAAACTCTTAATTAAATATTCATACAATCTTATCAATAAGGAAAAGATTATTTTAAAGTATAAATTATATCTTGAAAACCAAGAATATTTTCCTTGTAATCTTCCTTTTTTTGCCTTTTGGACAAAATAAGCACAAACATCATTTTCCATATTGATTCCATTTTATCTCCCTCTGTTTGTGAAAATCCATCTTCCCCTTAATGTGATAGCATATCTCCCCCTAAATTTGCCATGTTAGCATTTGATCATGTTAGCATACGTGTTGTTAGCGATGTTGACAAAACGTGAGTCAACACAAGAAAGAAACAAACATTTATTGCATATCATCCAGGTAGAGCATAAAAACTTAACATCAAAACAAAATAACACAGCCACAGAGAAAAAAAAAGTAACACAGGCACATACACAGAGCAAAATGATTAATCATTTATCACTATCAATGTCAGCTTCATCTCCTTCTCTTGTTCCTGACGGGCTAGCTTTCACAGAGCAAAACAAAGTAACACACGCATAGACACAGAGCAAAATGATTAATAACTGATCGGTATCAGTGTCAGCTTCATCTCCTTCTCTTGTTCCCGACGGGCCAGCTTTGTCTAGAATGGACTGCAACCTCCAGAACCAACCGGTAGTCAGCAACTAGATTCTCAAAATAGAGCAAATCAACCTTGGCTTGAATGATTTTGGCCAGGGCATGATCCAGCTGAGCCTGAATGACAGTGGTGGAGAGCATGACTTATCCAGTGGGTGCGGCTGTGTTGTGAGAGCCTTGTGGCATATCAATGACGTCAGAAGCAGTGCGAGACTCAGACCAAGGTAGGTTTATCTTTCGATTGCCTCTAAGCTGCACATGGACAATTTTCAACATCTCGCTTACATCTGATGATTTTTCGTCAATGTCACGGAAGAATCCTTGAGATTAAAGGATGCCATAAATGAGTGAAGGAAATGGCAATTTAGTTGACTTCAATCCCCCTTCAGAAAACTGAAGTATGGTCTTAAATACCATTCGTCCAAAATCGTGCGTGCAAGTCCCTATTGAAAATAGAATCAGAACTTGAGTCCTTGTCACCACCTTGGAATTGTTAGATGGTGTCTAGTTGCGGATGAAAACCTTGTGAAGAACAGAGTACATGGAGGTGAGGTTTGCGGCAGAGAGGCGTCCTGGATGCCATGGAAACTGCTGGATCAACCCTCCTGTTAACACTGAAGTGACCTCATTAATGTCCGGCTGGGGGCCAACATCAATATTAGGGATGTTGTAATAAGATTTGATGAAACTTGGGTTTAATTGATACACCCTATCACGAACAAACACCTTTGAAAATTTTGTTGATCTCTCATCACCCACTTTTGGTGAAAGGTTGTTATAGAATTCCAGCATAGTCTTTCGACATAATAGTAGTACTATAGACACACTAGAGAAAAACCCCCGTAGCTTGAGGAAGTTCACCAGATTGTGTCTTTCAAACGCCTCCATGCCCACATTCTTCTTTTCAATAAATTCTCTATTGGCATACACAGACCACTATGCCAAATATTTTTGGTGTAGAACTTCATCAAGAAGGCTTTGCTCAAATCATATTCTTCCCAATCAGTGTCATCTGGAATGTCCTCAACATCCAGTGAAACATTGGTGGTATCAGTAGAGGTTTCAATACCTTCCTCAAAAATGTCATCAGAGCTTTTGGAGGAAGAGTCAATGGAGAGTTCAGGACGGTTGTCCTCAAATTCTCACCGCATTTCAGAGTCTGGTTCTTCATCAGAATCTGAGTGACTGGAACCAGAGTCGGAGTGCTTCGCTTTCTTCAGGTTTGCTTATACCTGAGCCAAGGAGACCTCAACATCATCAGACGGAGTTGGTTCCTTTGGTTCAGATTGTGCAGCTTCAGTATCAGAAATTGAGAGAGTGTCTCCAGAGGAGCTGCTTACAGTAACGGGTGTGGTATTTTTATGAGCCACCAGCTCATAATCAGCATAATGGGATCAGCCAATGACGGTCTTGTAGAAGCATCACCATTGTGGCAAAATCTCTTTTAGGGAGTGAGACCAAGGTTGTACCCCGCCTGTCTCTTTGAGCGTCTGAACGGTGGTGGCGATGAAAAAACTTGGTTCACATTAGTGAAATCAAGAAAACTTTCAGCGTCGTTTTCATTCTCCGGTTCGCATGGGGCAATTGTTTTCAGTGGGACGAGAGTATCCTCAATTGGGACGATTTAAAGATTAGAAGCAATAAGTGTTTCAGTAGGTGTTGTGGGGACATGAGCAACATCCTCCTTGTATCCCATCTCGCTTCGGATGTCTTAGGATCATACACTTTTCCTGCCATTGCAAAAAGATTAAATATGATTGAGAGACGATGGGATGTATTTAACAACTTTGCAGAGAAAAAACGAAAAGTGTAGAGAACAATATGGCCGAGAAATTTGCAAATTACTAGGTATGAAACAATGCAGATTAAAAGAAAAGCAATCACACACAATGCAACGGTAACAAAGTTAAAATCCAACACGTGACATCTACTCATTTTAAAAAGTGCCGAAATATTTTTTTTTTTGAAGCTCACATTTTCTAAATAATATTTAAAATAACTGTAATTATTTGACTATAAAAATAGCTCATTTTAAAGTAACCAAAATCATCCAAGATCAAATGTAAACATAAACGAGTAAAAATCGTCAACATATGAAAATATTCATCGCCTCTCAAATCTCATAAAAATGCGGAAAACATGTGGTCCTCAGGTCGTGTCACCGCACCAGGTCTGCCTACTCAAAGTTCAGCACCTCCAGTCCCCTCATCCTCAGGCTCACCTGCATCACACACGCCTAGTGAGTCTAAAGACTCAACACCCCGGTACCAAGAATAAAAAGTACATATACATGGCACACAGCAGTGAAAATATCATACTCAACATATCTTTCATGAACTTAAAAGCATAACGTAAACGTGTTGTGTAAAATCATATCATGTCATCTCGTGTCATCATATACGTATACATTTTCATTTAGTTGAATTCAGCTCATTAGTTGTGAATTTCGTATTAGCTCTATCGTATTAGCTCTATCGATGGATCCATTTACGTATAACCACGGTACCGGCCGACGGGGACATTAGCGACAGCATTACCCGTCCACTGAGCCTTTACCTCAGCTCATCATATTTCGTGTCATCGTATACAAATACATCGTCAGTCACAACCAATTCCCATCCTTCAAAAACATCATCATATTCACCACTTATTAAAAACTTGCATATACATAACTTTTTCCTTGAAACCAAGCATGCACCGTAATTATCATAATTTCATAAAAATCATAAACATGATACATAAACATTTAAAACATGATAAAAATGTGCTCAGGGCGCTGCCAGTGCCAAAATCTCACCCCGGGTGCAAAATGACCATTTTGTCCCTGGAAACCTAAAAATTACTGTATTTCCCCTGGACCACTAAAATTGACCCGAATCTTACCAAACTCCTTAAAACATCTCAAAACATATTTAAAAGCATTCCTAGACGTAAACTTGAGCCCATTTCATAACTTAATCGATTCGTTTTAAAACTTGGACCGGGGATCGGGTTTTAACCCGAATCGAACCGAAACTTAACCAAACTTTCCCCAACTTTTTACCACACTTAATGAACAGCTAAAAGGTCCTAATGATCTTGATCCCAGCCCTTACACACTCGAATAAACCCTGAACGGTTGCTGGAAAATTCCAGCAAGCTACCCACCGTGACCCTAATGCACCAAATTCACGTTTTAACATTCCTAGACCGAACCATCGAGGACCAGCCATGACTCGACCCTGCCTAGTCCACCCTAGGACTCCTCTGGACCCAAAGAACCCACGGTTACCCTCCCATGCATGCAGCATAGTTCGCCTACTCGCAGCCACCCCAAAGCACATCTTGTGACCAACTCGTTACCCCAAGCTCGATCGACTTCATGACTTGTCCCAGCAATGGTCGAGCCCTCCTAGGCCGTGGTTCAGACCCACCAGGGTCTCTTCCATGGCTCGGCAAGGCCCTTTCACCGTCGGTCCTTGCCAATCCTTCAATCTCCTCACCGACAAGCCCACACACCCAAGAACTCCTCTCGGCTCTCACTATAACCTGCGCTCCAAGGACTCCAGCCTACTGACAGCAATAATGTCGTCCCTGAACCTTCAGCCACACCTCATAGCAGCCCCTTTTTGCAACAACAAACAAGAAAACGTGAGTAGCAATCATGGAAATGCAAGAATACATGTAAAAACCGAAAACCACTTCATGCTCAATATTGAATCGAAATATTTCATGCACAATTGCACACACACAGCTATACTATAGAACGTGAATGATGCAAAAAATTTGTTACAAAACGTGCCTTGATGATTCATACGCAAGAACGTCGAAGAAATGACCAAGGGGAAAGCGCCGGAAAATTTCTTTTGCAAGAAATGAAGTGGCCGAGACTTGTAGCTGGGGGAGGATGCTGAAATCGAGAGAATGGATGTCTGAAATGGGGGTGTCGGCTGGTGGGGAGATTAGGTTTAGGTTAAATAATAATTAGGTATTATTTAAATAGATAACAATTAGCTAATGGACCTTAAATTGCTTAATTAACTCAATCCACTTAAAAGTAAGCCCAATAAGTCCAAACAAAATCCCGAAAAATATTTCGTGTTGGAACTTTTTTTTTGAAAATATTAGCTGAACCCTCAAAAATCCCCTGATTCGATAAAATTTACGTATCGTTGAAAAATATGCTCTGGCGGGTCAAAAAACCAAACAAAGCCCATTTATTGAAAAATACCTTTAAAGCATCTTATATTAAGTAATAAAAATTATTCGTGTAATAAAAATAATTTTCTTGATAATTTTCCGGTCTCCGTTCTTCGTTCGAGCGTGAAATGCATATAGAAACCCTAATGCATGAACTTTTAAAATTTCATGAAATAAATCCTATCATGCAAGCATTATGCACAAAATGCATAAAAATAATTAAATCCATAATTAAATAAAAATCTTAGATTGCATGCATTCAGGTTACGTGATTTAAATTCTTGGACCTTACACAACAAATTCTAACAGATTTCCCAGTTTGTTCCCAATGGTAAAATTTTAACGGGTGAAAAAATATCCGAAAATCAACCCGAGTAAATAAACTTCAATTCTGCATAATCGTTCTCCAAAAATTGTTTCCAGATTTAAACTCCACATCTGTCAACACCGCAAAAACATCAGAAATCATAAATATTGGATTTTAATAATATCAAGTTTTTTGCCGTATTTCTTCTGTTGAATACTCATATTCTCCCGACTCAACAATTTACACAATACTATGTATATGTCTGATCTAATTATGCCTAATAACATAATGTAACAGAAATAGAAACATGAAAACAAATATGTGATATGTTTACATATGAGGTGTTTTTACTGATATTGGCAACATCTTCTGACAACATGTTCATTCCTAAAAATAATTTTGATTTTTCTACACACTCAGATGTTTGTCAAATATTTGAATATAGAAGTGGTAGCTCCCACACTTGAAGAATGGTATTCTTATGACTCATCTAGGTAACTTTTTCCATTTTCTTCTATCTTTGATTTCTGTATTTAATTCAGAATAGATAACTCCGACATTAAAAGCACAGTCATCATTGGACTCTTTTAGGTAGCTTTTTTCATTTTTTTTCTTATGACACAGAACATATCATAATTTTTTTAATCTTCTCATGTCATTTTTTACATGGGACAAGATCATATAATACACGAACATCTCTCAACTACTTTGTAACTTAGTGAGAGTATATAATTTCCAAGTGTGTTGATTCAAGTAAAATCAAGGAATTGTCAGCACATCAGAAGATTATGTAACTCGGTGAAAACACAACATAAAACAATATGAATTCAAATGCATAATGCCTAAATCCTAAAAGTGAAAATGCATATTGGGTGTTGCCTGAGATGTTATAACACCTAAGCCAACATCTATGTAGGATCAGGATGCACACATGCTGAGAAATTTCATATGGTTGGAGAATCTCTCAAAATTTATTTATTTTAATATGTCTGTCAATTGGTTATTTGTACCAACAGATTCTATGTGGATCAAACCTTTCTCTACTAAATCTCGAATAAAATGATGTCGAATGTCAATGCATTTTGTTCGAGAGTGTTGATCTTAATTTTTTGAAATATCAATTGCGCTTGAATTATCACAATACACAATTAGGGTCTCACTCTTAAGTTGGTAATCTTCTACCATTTGATTCATCCATAAAAGTTGGGAGCAACAACTTCCAGCTGCCATATATTCGGATTCAGCCATTGAAAGTGACACACAATTTTGCTTCCTACTATACCATGAGACTAAGTTATTTCCAAGGTAGAAACATCCTCCTGTTGTTATCTTTCTATCATCTAAATCTCCGGCCCAATCGGCGTCAGAAAAACATACCAGGTTGGTGATGGTTTCTTGAGTGTTCAATAATCCCGAGTGTATAGTTCTAGCTATGTAGCGTAGAATACGCTTAACAACTTTTAGATATGAAATTTTAGGATTTGATTGGTACAGAACACACAAACATACACTAAACATGAGTCAGGGCGACTAGCAGTCAAATACAAGAGGATTCCTATGATGTTGTGATATAAGGTGTTGTCAACATTTTCGGCATCATCATCCTTGCACAATTTCTCACTTCAGCATATAGGTGTCTTGATCTGTTCAGTATTTTCGTTTGTAAGTTTTTAATCAGATTCCTGACATATTTATTTTGGCATAGAAAAATACCATCATGTATTTGTTTAATTTGCAATCCAAGAAAGAAACTTAACTCACCACCATGCTCATTTCAAAGGTAGAGAACATACATTCAACAAATTTATTGGCATATTTTTCAGAAAATGCAACGAAAATGATGTCATCCACATAAACTTGACAGATAAGAATTTCACCTTTATATTTTTGAATAAAAAAGGTTTTGTCTATTTCGACTCGTTTGAATCCAATTTCGAGTAAATACTCGACCAGTATATCATACCATGCACGTGGTACTTGCTTCAATCCATAGAGAGCCTTTTTAAACTTGTAAACATGATCCAAGTAGTGTGGAACTTCTAATCATTTAGGTTGTCTAACATACACTTCCTCACACAAGATGCCATTTAAAAAGGAACTCTTGATATCCATTTGGTAGAGTTTGATCTTCATACAACATGCAATAGCCAGCAATAGTTGGACTGACTCAATACGGGCTACAAAGGCAAATGTCTCATCAAAGTCAACATTGTCTACCTGTGTGTACCCTTGAGCAACGAACCTTGCTTTGTTTCGAATGATGTTTCCTGAATCATCAGGTTTATTTTTAAAAATTCATTTTGTACCAATTATGTTATCATCGTCAGGAGGTAAAACTAAATACCACATATCATTTCGAACAAACTGTTCAAGCTCATCATGCATCACATTTTTGTCCAAAACTCATCTTTCAATGCCTCATTAACATTTTTGGTTCAAAGTGAGATATAAAGACAGGATGTCTAACCTGGGAGTTCATGGAATTCATGCATAGTAACCAAACCATCTTGCAGGAATTAATCTTTTCTTTCTTCCGGGTTTGTATGTCTTCATGCACATTTCCAATGATTTGGGATTGTGGATGATTCTTCTGAATTTTGTTTGGAATATTCATTCTATCTTCGATTGCATCATCATCACTCTGTTGTTCATCTTCGGGTTCAATCGCTTCAGAGTCTCGTGTTGTGCTCAGTGTTGCAACATTTAGGGCCACACTTGGATTTTCAGGTGAGATGAAAATTTACAGCAGGTCATCCACGTCATCCTCGACAGTTTTCCCTTTGAGTTCTGCATGATCATCAAAAAAAACATTAATAAACTCCATAACAGCCCTAGTTCTTAGATTAAACATATGATAAACATGACTATTAGTGGCATATCTAAGAAACAAACACTTATCGCTTTTGGAGTCAAAATTTTCTAGGTGATCTTTATCATTCAAGACAATGAAAAAACATATGGTAAGCAGTGTTTAGGGCCTCAACCCAAAAACGCTTTGAGATGTTCTTCGAATTCATAATCACCCAAGCCATTTCTTGTAGTGTTCTATTCTTGCGTTCAGCTATGTCATTTTGTTGTGGAGTTTTTGGAGTGGATAAATCATGCGAAATAGCTTTCCTATCGAAAAAAGACGAGAACAATGAATTCTAAAACTCCTTACCATGATCAGTCCTGATTCTCCGTACCTTCAAATTATGGATATTAGTAATTCTTGTGACTAAATGTTTGAATGCATCATAGATGTCTCACTTTTCTCTAATAAAACTTACCCATGAAAAATGTGAGAAGTCATCGACACATACAAAAGAATATTTCTTATATCCAAAATTTTCTACTTTCATAGGACCCATAAAATCCATATGTAAAAACTCAAGGCAACGTGTTGTCCCGAAGTGTGGCAAGACGGGATGTGACACGCGAGTTTTCTTACCATTTTGGAAATCTCCACAAACATATGGTATACCAGATGACAAGTTAGGCATACCTCGTACGACATCATACTTACAGAGATTTTTCAGGGTTTTGAAATTTGCATGCCCCAATTTTTGATGCCAAAGTCAAGTTCACTTACCTTGGCATGTTTTCATGTAAGTTCTTCTCCTAATTGATAGCAATTGTCCAAAGATCTTGTATATGTCATCAAGCAAACATTAGTATCATAAAAAACTTCACATGTATGTTTATCAAACTTAACATGTAAATTGTCATCATGCAATTGGCTAATGCTTATCAAATTTGAGTTTAGTCCCTCGATATGTAGCACATTGTGGAGCTTCGACAGTCCTTCAACATTCAACGTTCCTTTTGCAACAATCTTTCATTTTGCTCCCATTCCATAGGTTACTCTACCACTTTTTTGTTCAATGTAGTCCGTGATTTGTTCTCGTGAACCTGTCATGTGGCTTGAGCTTCAACTATCAAAGTACCAGTGATATGCAATGTTAATTTTTAATAATGTATACACAACTTTATAGTGAATTTTTACCTTTGGAACCCAAATTTTCCTTACTGTAAGTCGATGACTGGAGCTGTTGCAGGAGGTGTTGGGCAACACTCTGGGAAACATCCGATTTACTTTGTTGTTCATGAAGTCTTCTTTAAGCTTAAAACAGTAGGATTTGAATGACTGGGTTTAAAACAATAGTGACACACATACTTGCATCTCCATGGCTTCAGCTTTTGAGCAGCAACTTCTCTTTTTGGTAGAGATTTCTTAATAGTAGATGTAGCTTGCTGCTGTTTAGATGTATCAAATTTTTCTTTCACAAAACTGTTGGTTTAGATGATTCTGCAACTTCGAAGACACTGTTTTTGAAGCCTAAACCAGTCTTACTGCTTCTTCCCATCATTAGTATGGAATCAAGCTTAGATGTACTCGTGTTGAACTTGGCAAGTGTTTCAGTTGTGTTCATAAGCTCATCTTTGGTTTCGCACAATTCCATATCCTTTTTGCTTAAGATCAATTCGAGTTTGGCAACTACATACTTCAGCTATGTATTCTCCTTTGTGAAATTTATGTTCAACTTGTTTCTCTTAATCTAGTCAGCATACAGCTCTTTACATAGTTTATGTACACTCTCTAAAATGATTTCTTTATCATCAGCTTCCAAATATTCATATGCTCTTAAAGTTTCAGAAGTTTTTGAATTGAGACATAATGATTTTGAACAAGTGTTCCGATCAGGTGTGGCGACACCCGAGGCAACACCTAGTGGATTTATTTGTAACCAATTTTTTTCTTCCGGAAGTGTTGTCATGGAGGTGTGATTATCTTCTTCATTGGATTCCTCCTCTTCATCAGATTCCTCATTACTTAGGGAAACATTAAGTCCTTTATTCTTGCAAGATTTGTTCCCACATTCATTGGCATAATGTCCAAAGTCATTGCACTCTCTGCATTGCACAGAGTCATATCTATTCGGATTAAATTGGCTCTTGCCTTCGTTCTTATGCCGAAACTGTCCTTGGGCAGGAAACTTATGTGGTTTTTCAGGAGTAGTGATACTGGAGAATTTGGATGGCTGTCCAGTCTTCTTTTTGTCTCTAATCTTCTTCAAATAATCTCAAAATTTCTGTGTGATATAGGAGATAGAGTCCTCATAAAGATCTGAATCATTCACTTCTTGTGACAGTTGAATAAGATCATTATAAGAGTCATTTTATACCTGGAAAGTGATTGTCTTACTCTTATCCTTCTTCTGCATATCCATGTTCATCTTGAAGGTGGGGAGTGAGCTTATCAGATCTTCCAGTGAAATTTGATTTTTGTCTTTTGTTCATCAATTGCACAAATTTTGATTTTAAATCGTTTGTGAAATGATCCGAGTACTTACTAACCAGACGTTCATTCGAGATTGGATCACCTAGACTGAATGCTTTGTTGGAAATCTCTTTGAGGCGTCGATCATAATCAATGATTGTTTCGGTTTCTTCCATCCTCATATTCTCAAATTTGGACATTCACAACTTTGTTTCTCGCACATTTTTAGATCCTTAACAATGTTTCTGAAGGATTTCCTACGCATCTTTTAGCCGATGCACAGTTTCTAATCAAGCTGAACATATTTAGGTCGACTGAGGTGAAAATAGCGTTTAAGGCCTTTGAATTGTGATTCGAAACATGTACTTCATCAGCAGTCCATCATTTTCAGGCTTTATCAGGCTATCACCATTTTCATCTATTCTTTTCAGTGTACTCCAACCGCTGACAACTCGTTGTCACGCTCTTTCATCTATAGATTTAATGTATATTTTGATCTTGACCTTCCAAATACTGTAGTTGGATCCATCCAAAATAGTGGTCGAAGTACTGCGTTTGCAAGTGACGCATCCATTAATTAAAGGAATTGTTAATTAAAATAGGTAGAATCAACACTTAGTATATCAAGAGATCGCTCTGATACCACTTGTAAGGGGAGAATATTCTGTTTAACATAAACTATAAATGTATAAAAAGTAGTGTGTATCAGATTTAAATGTTTTCACACCTAGTGACAGAACGTTGCGGAATAACATAACACATAAATAAATAACTTAAATCAAAATAACTCAGAATTAATTGTGTACAAGTATAAACACTTGTACGACGACTCAGGTCAAAATAATCACTAGAAAACCAACTTGAGTTTAAAGAAACCAATACTAGTGATTTTAATGAAAACTAATTTTCTCAACACATTGAGAATACAAATTACTTTCTAAAACAGATAATCAAAATAAAATATATTCAAGAAAGCAAAATACGGTGTCGAAAACTGGAGTAATAAAAACACAATCTTGAGTCAACACTTCCATGCTTGTTATCTGCAGTTGTCTTCAACAATCACCACGTGAAACAACATTCTTCAAAATAGCAATGTCCTTATTAATTATTTTTCTCTGAAGTTCACGAAATGAAAAGATGTGAAGCCACTAGAAGTGAAAACTAAAGTCTTTTCCATCAGTTTGTTTATTTTATTTATGACCTCCTTCTCTCCTAGGTTTTATCTCCAAAAAAAATCCTACAAAACATAGAAACAAGAGTTTTATTAGAAATAAACTATTTTAAACAATAATATCATATCATAAAATTATTATCATACTTATCGAGTTTTTTTATAATTAATTTAAAATTTAAATTTTATTTCAAAATTAATTTAATTTTTTTTTTTGCACATTTACTGCAATCCCTGCTGCTTACGAAGCACGAACCATGCTCATGTGGAGCAGCGTCCGTGCTTCGTAAGCACGGACTCTGTAAATTATATTATTTTTTTTCTTTTCTCTTTTTTCGATTTTTATTATCCATTAGTTTTTTCGCTTTTCTTTGTAATCCATTCATTTCCTCAGTTGAAGTCTCCTTCCTCCTTCCTTTACCCATCCATTTTTCCTTTATCTGTTGTTCATAATTTCTGCTTTTGTCGGAAAAATTTTTCGACATCGTTGCTTACCATAGATCGAATTTTAGAAAATCAACAACATATTTCAGAATGGTAGAGAATCGAGGTCCCAAAGATCCCAATATCTTCTATTTACAAGGGACACATATGTAATCAACAATTTCTTCCTTGACCGTTGATGATATTATCAAAGTGAAGAGGTCGGACAATTTGATTTGGAAGTTATACACTGATAATTATATACACAATCGTGTGCTTGCATTTTTGAATCATATGGGTTGCTATGGAGTTTTAGAATGTGGCTCACAAGTTTTTGATAATCATTTGATTACTGCTCTTGTTAAACGTTGGCGACGCGAGATACACACGTTTCATTTTCCATGTGGTGAAGCAACTGTCACGTTACAAGATGTTTCAATAATTTGAGGTCTAACAATTGATAGTGAAGCAGTCACTGGAATAGATGTATCACATAAAGTTGAGGAATGGCAACACATCTGTTTGTATTTGTTGGGATTTTTGCCATCATCTAAACATTTGAAAGGTGGTCATCTGTCTATGACTGCAATATACGATCATTGTATGTCTAACCTTGTTACTGATGATACTTCAGAAGTAGATGTTGTGAAATTTACCCGTTGTGTAGCGTTAATGATTATTGGAGGAATAATGCTCCATGACTATCAAAGAGGGTCTGTTAGACTAATATTTTTGAAATTTCTACGGTATATTTGATAACGTGAAGTCTTATAGTTGAGGTAGTGCAGTTTTAGCATTTATATACCGTGAGTTGTGTAACGCGTCACGTATAGAGAAGACAACAATGGCTGGACCTTTATATATCCTGCAGGTATCGTTAATGTAATGTGATTATTTAACAAAACTTTTGTTGTTAATTTTGTTGAAAAATTTTTATTATTGTAAGCAGATATGGACATGGAGCAGGATTAAATGTGTTAACCCCGACCGAGATGGGTTAACATTAGGTATACCTCCCGTTGATCCAGATGCTATTATTCAAGTTTCTCCGTATGGTGCACGGTAATATTTAAAAACTATTGTGGTACTATCATATATATCTCGTATAAATTTTTGATATGTAATTTTTTTTAAATTGTAGGTGGAAAATTGAATTTAGTTACACACATTCGCCAACACATGCTGTAAGAATTATAAGGGATTCTCTAGATCATATGAATAATAACGAGGTATTATATAATTTTAATATTTAATATTGATTAAATGAAGATTATTTTGTTTTGAATAGATGAATTTGTAATTTGAACATTTTTATTTTTTATAGTTTAATTGGGTCGTTTACCAGAATAATGATATAGATGTGAAGACGATTATTGATTCATACGACAACAAAATATGGCGATGTGTTTGTCCTCTTATATGCTTTGACATTGTGGAGATGCATCGGCCTAATCGGGTGATGCGACAATTTCGAAGATGACAATCAATTCCAGGGTCTGCCGTGGACAATGATTATATGCATAATATCACCAGAATAGGACATCGAAACACCAATTGGAGAGATTATCATAGAAATTCAATTGTGTGGGGACCTGGGCTCTAACTCGGTTATCTTTGGGATTAATTTGATCTTTGCTAGAAAATGTGGGTCGAAATTTTGCTTTTAACATTTATTCAAATGTATATAAACAAGCTCAAGACATCATATAAAATTACCGTCATCTTATTCAACTCCGAATAACATTCACATGTTTCACTACAATTTACATACTAGTGTTTAGAAATTCAATTCATGTCTAGTAAGAAACCACTAGTGATTTTCTACGCCCGTAATCTCCACGCTATCTCGACCTCTCATCCTTGTCTCGACCCTGATCCTGTCCCACCTGTGATCATGCACACATACAGACACAACCACAGCCGGATACTCCGGTGAGAACAAATCCCAGTATAAAACATGGTACACATGTATATACACAATATAAATCATGAAGCATGCTATCAGGAATAGAATCAATGGCAATAGGTTCCATAATCTATGAAACCAAATCAATATCTGCATGTAAATGAAATCGAAATCATATCTTGACTCGACTCGACTCTAACTCTAGGGATCCCGGTGTGAATAAGACGTCACAGTCTGCCACCTACCCTCCCAATCGGGGTGACGATACGTCTTATTCCTAGACTTCGGTCATGTTTGTATCGAATATCTACAATCGGAGTCAATTCTGCTCCTTTGCGTCGATATCACCGAACGTCTAGCTTGGCAAGTCTGCCAATGTCTTTCTTATCTTAAATGCTTGAATATAAATCTATAAACAAAGCATCAACATATAAAAAGATAACAATCTAGTATGTGATTTTGGGAAAACTCAAATCAGATCTAATTCGAGTTATATCTCCTCGAATCAACATGAATGATACCTTTCTTGTCGTAGTTTCGGTTTGAACAAGTCGAAGTCTCGTATTATTGATATTGAATCTGTCAAACCCAATCTGAAATGACATATATACAATGCACCATATCAATCTTTAACTTCAAGCAATACATATACGGATTAATATCAAATCTCGATACAATTCGACGGCATAACGGCGAAATCTTGCGATACTGATCAACTCAACAACAATCGATACTAAATCACAACTCATAATCAATATCATAAACATTTCAAACTCTGAAAATCTGCATACTTTCCACTCAATACATGCTGGAATTTCATACAATTTGCATATGACATCCGATAATCGATCCGTTTACGGCGTTATGATCTCTGCTACTCAAGAACATATATCTCTGATAAAATCACAATTCCTCCAAAATATATATCTCGAAACATGCTAGAAATGAACAATACTTACATCCTTTTGAAGCTATTGAAGAGAGGAGCACGAATCTAGTCTCGGATCGAAAATCGGATGGTTAGATTCTTCAAAATCAAATGTCTAAGGAGAAATGAAGTTTGAAGGAATTGCTGTAATTTCTCTCTCACTTCCTGCTGAAATCTCGAAGGAATGTTGAAGGCATATCACATTATATTGCATGGCAAGGACACTTGGCTTATTTTTCATTCTGCACGTCTCGCGCATATGCGCGACTTCAACCGGCGCATATGCGCGAGACCTACTGTCTCGGCATATAACAATGTAATCTACTGGCGCATATGCGCGCCCCTTCTCGGCGCATATGCGCCCACTAATCTGGAAAACTCGCGCATATGCGCGCCTCTTATCCCGCATATGCGCGAGACCTTCGTCTCGGCACATTTTGGAATCACACAGCTCGCGCATATGCGCGCCCACCCGTCGCGCATATGCGCGAGACCTTCTGTCCTCGCACATATTCCCAACCCAAAAATTTCAATCCAATCTCGTCGTGCCCTGTCTATAATCATATCAATGAATCAATAAATAGTCTCAGATTAACAGGATAAAAATCTCGGGCATTACATTTCTCCCCCTCTAAGATATGATTTCGTCTCCGAAATCTCAGGAAATCAATCAAAGCGTGTATAAAAGCAAGATAATCAAACTGAATAAATACTCACATCATGCAAATATTTCTGGATATCTCTGTCTCATCTCTGATTCTGTTTCCCAAGTCGCTTCTTCAGTACCATGACGACTCCACTGAACTTTCACTAATGGAATAGTCTTCGTTCTGAGCTGTTTCTCTTTCCGATCAAAAATCTGAATCGGCTGCTCAACGTAACTCAAAGTCTGATCTAGCTCGGCTTCTTCAGGCTGAATGACATGAGAACTATCTGGCATATATCTACGTAACATCGATACATGAAAGACGTCATGTATCCCAGATAGAGAAGGAGGAAGAGCAAGTCTATACGCACGATAGCCAATCTTTTCAAGAATCTCGTACGGACCGACGTATCGAGGAGACAACTTCCCACGCTTGCCAAATCTGACCACGCCTCTGAAAGGAGAAATCTTTAAGAATACTCTGTCTCCCTGCTCAAACACTAACGGTCTACGTCTGATGTTCGCGTACTTCGCTTGTCTATCTTGTGCCGTCTTCATTCGCTTCTGAATTATCTTTACTTTTTCAGTCATCTCACGAATCATATCTGGCCCTAAGTCTGGTACCTCTGAGATGTCATCCCAATACAGCGGAGATCTGCACTTCTTCCCGTATAATGCCTCAAACGGTGCCATCTCAATGCTCGTTTGATAGCTGTTGTTGTACGAGAATTCACAAAGAGCTAGTGAATCTTGCCAACTAGTACCAAAATCTAGTACTACAGCTCTCAGCATATCTTCTAAAGTCTGGATAGTCCGCTCTGACTGTCCGTCTGTCTGGGGATGGTAAGCAGTACTCAAGTGTAAAGTCGTACCTAGAGCCTGCTGTAGACTGTGCCAAAAGTGTGAAGTGAATCGTGGATCACGATCTGATACGATCGACTTCGGCACACCATGTAATCTGACCACTTCTCGGACATATATCTCGGCCATCTGATCATATCTGTACGTCATCTTGTACGGAATGAAGCATGCGGATTTGGTCAATCTATCTATCACAACCCAAATCGCATCGCAGCCTCGGGATGATCGTGGTAACTTCGTGACGAAATCCATGGAAATGTGATCCCATTTCCATTCAGGAATAGCTAAACTCTGAAGTAACCCTCCGGGCTTCTTTCTCTCGGCCTTCACCTGTTGGCAATTCAAGCACTTAGACACAAACTCTGCAATATCTGTCTTCATCTGTTTCCACCAGAATTGTGTCTTCAGATCATTGTACATCTTCCTGCCACCAGGATGAATACTGAACCGACTACAGTGCGCTTCTGACAGTATCTGTTGTTTCAAATCTGAAACATCTGGCACTACAAGACGGTTATTCACATACAAAACATGATCACGTACCTGATACTCAGAAATATGTCCTGATCTGACCATATCAATCGACTTCTGAACACTCTGATCGGTTCTTTGTGCCTCTTTGATGCGAACAATCAAATCTGGTTCACACTGAATAGTGGCAAGTCGCAACGGTCTACTATCTGTATCAAATGCTAATCCAGAAAAGCAACAATCTTCTATCATATTCGAAACACCTATCGTCGACAAGGATAAGGAACATACCTTTCGACTCAAAGCATCCGCTGCTGCATTCGACTTCCCTGGATAGTACTTGATCTCGCAATCAAAGTCTTTCAGTAGGTCAAGCCATCTACGCTGTCTCATATTCAATTCTGACTGAGAAAACAGATATTTCAAGCTCTTGTGATCAGAGTAGATCTCAAATTTCTCGCCATACAGATAGTGTCGCCATATCTTCAGTGCAAATACGATAGCCGCCAATTCAAGATCATGAATTGGGTATCGAGTCTCGTGTGGCTTCAACTGTCTCGAAGCATAGGCAATAACATGCTGTCGCTGCATAAGAACACATCCTAACCCTCTGTGCGATGCATCACAATATACAACGAAATCACCTGTACCTGAAGGTATCGTCAACACTGGAGCACTGGTTAGTCGTCTCTTCAACTCTAAGAAACTAGACTCACAATCTTCAGACCACACAAATGGAGTATTCTTCTGTGTCAACTGGGTAATCGGTTTCGCAATACTGGAGAAATCTTTAATAAATCGTCGATAGTACCCTGCTAAACCCATGAAACTGCGTATCTCTGGCACAGAAGTCGGTCTCGGCCAACTGATCACAGCTTCCACTTTACTCGGATCAACAGAAATACCGTCTCCAGATATGATATGACCCAAGAAGACAACCTGTCTCAGCCAAAACTCACACTTTGACAGTTTAGCATACAGTTGCTCATTTCTTAACGTCTGCAACACAATTCTCAAATGCTCAGCATGATCAGTCTCATTTCTCGAGTAAACCAAAATATCATCTATAAAAACAATCACAAACTCATCCAGATACCTCTGAAAGACACGGTTCATCAGACTCATAAACACCGCTGGCGCATTCGTTAAACCAAAAGGCATGACAATAAACTCGAAATGTCCATACCTGGTTCGGAATGCAGTCTTCGGTATATCTGAATCTCTGACTCGCAGCTGATGATATCCAGATCGCAAGTCGATCTTGGAATAGACAGAGGATCCCTGCAACTGATCAAACAAATCGTCGATGCGAGGCAATGGGTACTTGTTCTTTACTGTTGCCTTGTTCAGTTGCCGGTAATCGATACACAATCTCATCGAACCGTCTTTCTTTCGCACGAATAGCACTGGTGCGCCCCAAGGAGATACACTCGGTCTGATATATCCCTTGGCCAGCAAATCTTCAAGCTGTTCTTTCAATTCTTTCAACTCTATCGGTGCCATTCTATAAGGAGCTCGAGAAATAGGAACCATACCTGGTACTAGATCGATGCTAAAATCTACCTCTCTGACTGGAGGCAATCCCGGAATCTCATCGGGGAACACATCTGCAAACTCGCTAACCACTGGTAGATCTGCCAATGCTGGGCTCGATTTCAGTAAATCTACTGAATAGACAAGGAACGCTTCTGCTCCTTTCTGGAGTAATCGAGTCATAGACAATACTGAAATCAAAGGTATCCTAGCTCTAGACCCTTTGCCGTAGAACTTCCACTCTTCAGCCATCTCTGGTCTGAATCTAACAATCTTGTGGAAACAGTCTACTGTCGCTCTGTACTTGGTTAGCATGTCGATACCAATAATGAAATCAAAATCAGATAACCCAAGTACAATACAGTCTAAATCTATCTCATGCCCATCATACTGTAGTAAACATGATCTAACAGATGTCACTGATATCAACCCTGTCCACAACGGAGAAGAGATAGACACTACAGTAGACAACGACTCAATAGGCAATTCATATGTCAATGCAAAACGCTCAGATAAGAATGTATGTGATGCACCTGTGTCTATCAGAACATAAGCAGGATAACCGCAAAGCGAACAATTACCTGCTATCACGTCATCAGGGGCATCCTGAGCCCGCTCTTCTGTCAGCGCAAACACTCGAGCCTGCTGTCTCGACGGCTGGCTACCCCTAGCTCTGGGCTGTGTCGATGTAGGGGCTGGCTGGAATGAATGAACAGATGAGGCCTGCCTCTCTGGCTGAGCTACAGAGCCAAATGCTCCTACACTCTGAGTCTGCTGTGCACCTCTCTGTGGGCAGACCTTGGCGAAGTGGCCCTGCTGTCTGCAAATGTTGCAGTGACCCATCACGCCCTGACAATGTTAGGTGGCATGACTACCTCCACAAGAACTACAGTAAACCCCTGTATACTCTGATCTCTGGCCCGACCCTGTCTGTCTCGGCCCACTGGAGCTCGACGAACTGCTCCCTGATTTCTTGAACTGCTTCCCCTTCACTTTCAAACTGTCTTTCCTCCCGCTGCTGCTACCACCACTCTCGAATCTGGGAGGTGGTTGCTGATACTGACCCGAGGGCTGGGGTGGTCTAGAAGTCTGAGTGGTATAAGCAGTGCTTCGTTGCCTAAGCAACCCGACTTCTGCTCCCTTCGCCCTGTTCAAGGCATCAGAAGAATTGTTGGGTCATCCCGTGTTCACCAAGGTGAATATCTCCGGATTCAGGCCATTGATAAACTGATCCGCAACGGCCTCGTCATTCCCAGCAACGTGGGGAGAAAATCTGAGCAATGTGGAGAACTTAGCCACATATTCCTCGATGTTCAGCTGTCCCTGTCTCAGGTTGACAAATTCAACACCTTTGTCTTTTCTGTAGGAGACGGGAAAGAATCGCTGATAGAACTCTGTCTTGAACCCCTTCCAAGTGACCTCTGTACCACGATGCTCCAAGGCCCTCTTTGTGGTAAGCCACCAATTCTTGGCAACTTCTTGCAGTTGATGCCCAATCAGTTTAACTCGTCGTTCGTCGGTATAGTCAAGAGATTCAAATAACATTTCGATGTTATCGAGCCAACTTTCACATTCAACGGAATTTTCTGTACCCTTTAGTATCGGTGGTCGAAACGACTGAAACCGCTTTAACAAGGTCTCCATCGGTGTAGCGGTCACATCCCTCGGATCATTGGAAGTACTGCCCTGTTCTGGTGCCCGGCCTGCTACTGGTTGTGGTACTCGTCGAGGAGGCATATCTGATTATCAAATGGATTAGTATACAGTCTATACAATCTGTCTCAGACCTCCTCTGATCATATACCTCTGATCCAGAATCGGTTCTGATTTAGTCTTGGCAAGTAGATGCTGTAATCAACTCAGATAACAATACAACATATCATAGGGAAATCAATAAATCATGACGTGTGCTAGCATGATATAAGCAAGGAAGACGACTCGATCTACCCAGCTCACTCTCTTCTATCTCAGCTCTTTCTATTCTATTTCAATTAAAAGGATCTATCGCTCTTATACCACCTGTTGTGGGGACCCGGGCTCTAACTCGGTTATCTTTGGGATTAATTTGATCTTTGCTAGAAAATGTGGGTCGAAATTTTGCTTTTAACATTTATTCAAATGTATATAAACAAGCTCAAGACATCATATAAAATTACTGTCATCTTATTCAACTCCGAATAACATTCACATGTTTCACTACAATTTACATACTAGTGTTTAGAAATTCAATTCATGTCTAGTAAGAAACCACTAGTGATCTTCTACGCCCGTAATCTCCACGCTATCTCGACCTCTCATCCTTGTCTCGACCCTGATCCTGTCCCACCTGTGATCATGCACACATACAGACACAACCACAGCCGGATACTCCGGTGAGAACAAATCCCTGTATAAAACATGGTACACATGCATATACACAATATAAATCATGAAGCATGCTATCAGGAATAGAATCAATGGCAATAGGTTCCATAATCTATGAAACCAAATCAATATCAGCATACAAATGAAATCGAAATCATATCTTGACTCGACTCGACTCTAACTCTAGGGATCCCGGTGTGAATAAGACATCACAGTCTGCCACCTACCCTCCCAATCGGGGTGACGGTACGTCTTATTTCTAGACTTCGGTCATGTCTGTATCGAATATCTACAATCGGAGTCAATTCTGCGCCTATGCGTCGATATCACCGAACGTCTAGCTTGGCACGTCTGCCAATGTCTTTCTTATCTTAAATGCTTGAATATAAATATATAAAGAAAGCATCAATATATAAAAAGATAACAATCTAGTATGTGATTTTGGGAAACTCAAATCAGATCTAATTCGAGTTATATCTCCCCGTATCAACATGAATTATACCTTTCTTGTCGTAGTTTCGGTTTGAACAAGTCGAAGTCTCGTATTCTTGATATCGAATCTGTCAAACCCAATCTGAAAAGACATATATACAATACACCATATCAATCTTTAACTTCAAGTAATACATATACGGATTAATATCAAATCTCGATACAATTCGACGGCATAACGGCGAAATCTTGCGATACCGATCAACTCAACAACAATCGATACTAAATCACAACTCATAATCAATATCATAAACATTTCAAACTCTGAAAATATGCATACTTTCCACTCAATACATGCTGGAATTTCATAAAATTTGCATATGACATCCGATAATCGATCCGTTTACGGCGTTATGATCTCTAGCTACTCAAGAACATATATCTCTGATAAAATCACAATTCCTCCAACATATATATCTCGAAACATGCTGGAAATGAACAATACTTACATCCTTTTGAAGCTATTGAAGAGAGGAGCACGAATCTAGTCTCGGATCAAAAATCGGATGGTTAGATTCTTCAAAATCAAATGTCTAAGGAGAAATGATGTTTGAAGGAATTGCTGTAATTTCTCTCTCACTTCCTGCTGAAATCTCGAAGGAATGTTGAAGGCATATCACATTATATTGCATGGCAAGGACACTTGGCTTATTTTTCATTCTGCACGTCTGGCGCATATGCGCGACCTCAACCGGCGCATATGCGCGAGACCTACTGTCTCGGCATATAACAATGTAATCTGCTGGCGCATATGCGCGCCCCTTCTCGGCGCATATGCCCCCACTACTCTGGACAACTCGCGCATATGCGCGCCTCTTATCGCGCATATGCGCGAGACCTTCGTCTCGGCACATTTTGGAATCACACAGCTCGCGCATCTGCGCGCCCACCCGTCGCGCATATGCGCGAGACCTTCTGTCCTCGCACATATTCCCAACTCAAAAATTTCAATCCAATCTCGTCGTGCCCTGTCTATAATCATATCAATGAATCAATAAATAGTCTCAGATTAACAGGATAAAAATCTCGGGCATTACATTTGACTTGTGAAACAATAGGCTGAGATATGTTGCTAAAGGGGTGTGACATGGGCGATCGATGCAAACTGACGAAGACTACTTCCAATGGTATAATCGAATAACTGTGCGCACCATATCACCTGATGTTTACGTCGTTGGTTTTCAACCATATCCGTACAATACTTTTGTCGGACAATTTAATGTTCAACAAAATTTCAGTACCCTTCTCCATGTTCACATCAGTCATCATTCGGGTGGGGAGGTGACATGGTTACGCAATCAACTGGGTTTGCAGGAACCTCTAATATTATTCCGTCAACCGAATTGAATGTTGCAGGAACCTCAACTACTCAACCTTGTTTTTTCAGTGATTCAGGGTTTGTTGACTTTCGTTCGTTTAGTCAGCCGTATTTTCAGACTCCGTATTGGTCGAACACGCAATGTTTTACGAATATTCTTAATGTTTGTCCTCAGCATCTTGTGCATGACACTCGACCACAGAGGAATGTTATTTCACCTATCACTTTTCCAGGTTATTCAAACGAAAAAAATCCTGAAGATTTAGGATTGCGTAGAGGGACGAGAAGACGCAATACACCTGATTGTGGGACTGGGAGCCATTTATATCATTATAATTATGACGATAATTCTTCTACTTAATTGTAACTATATAATTTTTGTTATTGTATCGTTTACATTGTTGCATCGTCTAAGTTGTATTATTGATACGATATAGTGATCATAAGCGAAATATAAGCGAAATATTAGATGAAAAAAATCATAAGTGCCGACTAAAAACAAACATACATAATTAAACAAACACGTCCAAAAAAAATGTTTTAACATTTACACGTCTAAACACCAGAAAATACACGAACGAAATAAAAGATGAAAAAAACAGAGGTGACGTCTCTGTCCTGAAATTTGGCGTTCTTCGTTTCGTGCTCATCTACGAGAAGGAAATTAAATTTAAAGAACCCCAAACTTTAGTACATGCAATGTCTGAAATGTACATTAATAAACAAATACAAGCATGGGATAACATACCTCATTCAGCTTGAATCAGGAATCGTTCATCATGGCTGATCCTCGTCATTTTCTGGTGGTGGCATTCCCGATGAATCCCTTTGCTGCTGATAGTCGTAATGAAAATGGAACGGGGGAATGAACGACGGAGGTCAAGGGATGGTCCCTGTGTCAACACCCCCGTGGACTAGCATTGTGCGCATCATGGACTCGTCATAGGCTAAATGTTCATTGACGGTCGAGTTGATTGGCTCCATTTTTCTTTCGCAATTCCAGCCAAATATCGGTGCGCCAAAATGTTTTTTTTTGCTTGATCGCCTCCATTATTGCTTCAAACTTATAAATTTGATTCTGTGTGCCTGCCGCCCAACATAAATCTTTCAAATGCACGTCTTTGAATTTAGCGTTAAAGTTTGAACACACATGTCTCAAACAAAAACGACGCACACCGTAAGGAGGTTGAAAATATGGTAGATCTTCAGTTGCTCGCACGATTCCCTTATGCCTATCAGAAATAAGACACACACCATTTTCACCACGAACAACATGTCTTCCTAGGTTCTCCAAGAACCATTTCCAAGAATCTATTGTCTCTTCATCCACGATAGCAAATGCTAGTGGCAGAACCAAATTGTTCGCATCCAGAGTCACACCGATCAACATTTTGTGCTTGTATTTGGTGTACAAGTGTGTACCATCGAAACTAATTATTTTTCGACAATGGCGAAACCCATCAACACACGGCCTGAATGCCCAGAAAACATAGTTCAATGTCTTACTCATTTCAGTGTTGGCTCTGAGATGCTTCCACTCCACAGCTGTTCCCGGATTATATTTGGACAAAGCACATATATATTTGGGAAGTAATTGAACAGAGCTCTCCCATGTACCATAAGCAATTTCCATAGCACGTTTCAAACTTCGCCATGCCTTCGTGTACGAGATTTGATATCTATATATATCTTTCACATTCTCGATGATATACTTAATCTCGTACGTAGGATCACAACGAACAACTCCCAATAGCGTATGTACCACCATATCACTGTTCAAATTCTTATGGTCTATACCAACAGAGGTAGAAATACATGTGTGAGGCCCGTCATATTTTATTATTTTCCAATAACCAGTCTTGGTTTTCAAAGAAGCGCAAAGTCCCCATCGGAAAATGACCGCAGAAGAATTATTTTTACAACGTAACTTCCACAAACTGCGTGTGCTATCCACGACACGGTACTCACGCCTGACAACTCTGACTGAATAATCCTTCACAGATGCAATAAGATCATTCTTATCTTTAAATAACATATTAACGCATAATTCACCTCTATCCGGATTGTAATAGCTTGATTGGACTCCAGATGGTACATCGACAAAATAAGGAGGCTCTTCACCAAAGAATTTATTCAAAAATGATGGCATTTCAGAAGTGTTTGAAAGAAATGGTAGGGTCTGCCTCTGTAATGTGTCACGGAGTGATTGTTCAGATGATGCTCCGTCATCAGGATTTGTACAAGTATTCACTTCATCATCAACATTCAATTCTTCTTCTTTAGACTCGTTGTATGACATATCGGGTTCAGAATCAGTCCTCCAAATATCATCATTATTGGCCTATCCTGACAACAAGCACTCGTATCTAATGTTGGATTCGGCCAATATGGAGCATGATTTTGTTCCGATGAGACATTAATATATTGATCCCAAGACCCACTTGCATCATCGAAACTCATATTACCGAGTCATTCAGTAACCTGTGGAACATAAGATTCTTGCTCCTGGAAACCACCATATGTAGAAGTACCGGGTTGGTTATTGAAACCAGAATCGGATGCATGTGGAACGTAGGATTCAGGATCATCAAATCCAACATGATGCTCAATTGAATTTTCTTCCACATATCACATTGCATTATAAACCGTAAAGCATCATCATCAACGAGATTCACTTGAATTTCATGCCAAGAGGACCTCTCCATGAATGAATATTTTGTTGACAACTTCAGACAAAAATTGGTTGGATCGATTCCTAAAATTTTATACACAATTTCAACCAACTCCAACAAATTAATAGACCGTAATACTCGTATCTGTCTAACAAATGGAATGCTATATTCAGCCGATCCATTATCGATAACTACATGACCACCAAAATATAAGAGTATATCGTTGTTAGACATTTGGCAAAAAAAATTTGAGATAAAAATCAAGAGGAAATTGATAACTCATTCGTCGAATATATGATCGATTATATAGAGGAAAAATGTTGAAGACTATTTACATTGTAATTATTAAACTTCACGTGAACTTCTGAATATTGACGTGAAACTTCTGAATATTGACGTGAAACGTTCAAAAATTGAATGGACTGAAAAAATTGTCGAAAAAGAGAAAGAAAATAAAAGGTACGGGAAAATAATATAATTTACAAAGTCCGTGCTTACGAAGCACGGACCATGCTCAATAACGAAAATATATTTAAGGAAAAAATTATTTCAAGGAATAAGTTATATATTGGAAACCAATAATATTTTTCCATTCAGTATTTATGTTTGAAAATGGCTTTGTATGTGGTGGACTACATTTTGAATAAAACGCTTTTTTCATATATACAAATATACTATAGATATATGATATCCGACTCCTAGAAATATTATACATCTGATTCGTCCATTTTGAGCATCCTAATTTGAAGTGTGTCTTACATGGATTGGTGAAGATGATACAATTAATATGAGTCAATCATTTATTTACTTACAAAAACAAAACTCGTCTTAAATTCTTTAACCCGTCAGATATGAGATTTGCTTGTGATTTTTAATCTTAATTTTTAAAAGAAATTATAAGTATTTCAACATATTTCACATCGGCAAGTTGATTGAAACCTGAAGTCTCAGCTGACAATGCCATAACCTCCAAAAACAATTAATGACAATGGAATACAAAAATATTACTGATAACTCAAATTCTTGAACAAAAATTTGGAAATGTTCTTTTCAGAAAACCTATACAACATGCCTCGACTAGTCCTACTTTCTAAATTAATAGTCACAAAATCATAAATACCTTCGGAACATTTAAAATATTTTATTACATCCTTTAATAGTCGAATAATTACACAATATGTCGCTTATTTTTAAAAATTATATTATTGATAACACCTGAAAAAGTGAGGTAGGCATGTCACATTCTCAAGCGGTTTTATCTAACTGGCGTGGGATAAAATAATCACTCCTCATATCTTGTATAAAAAGTGAGGTAGGCATATCTTGTACATCTGCGTATTTTAAACTATGGACTCCAAACCAATCCGAGATTAGCGGATAGGCATTTCTTGTATTTTTATTCGAACGGATTTCCGCCTTTTGTTCGTCAAATTGTGTCTACAATCGAAAACTTTGTTCCTTGTTTGAATTGCACTAGAAATCGCAAAAAACTTTTGCGTTGAGATTGGGACTCGTGAATTTTACAAATCCGGAGTCGGTGCAGCGTCGGCGGGAAGTAGCGGTGATGGAAGATGGTGGCCGAAAATTTCTTCTTAATTTTTCTCAAGTGGCCGAGAGTTGGTTGGAAGAGGAGGAGGAATTTTGGTGAACTTTGTTGTATAATTTTCTTGTATTATCAATCTTTGATAACTTATTTATAAAATAAATACACAAGCTGTATACCATTAGGACTATTAGCATCATCAAGAATCTTAATTTTCATTAATTAAAATTTTCATATTAATGTTATAATATGTATTTATCAACTTTTGATAATACATTATATATTTATATTATATGAACACATCTTTATATCTCAATATAAAGTGTATAAGTAAATATTAATATATTTTCACAAGCACATTTAATACACACATAGATATATTAATTAAACTAAATACCAATTATTTAATTTATTTAATTAACTTATTAGTTAATTAATTCTAGACTCATCTAAAAAATTATTGAGAATTTTGTATATATTAATAGTCAACACTAAGTACTATTATTTAATTAGTAGATTCTAAATTCACTAAATAAATAATTTTGAACTCGTTTTAATTCCAATCGACGATCTGTCAGCGCCGATATATGTATTAAGGATACAAGTCTTGTTCCTATAATAAAAATTGAAAATTTCAAAAATAAAAAATTTCACTATCCATTATTTGACAGCTGCCAGTTTTGTGAACTCTTTCACTAAAACAGACAGTTCCACTCTTTTTTCTCAATTAGAAATTCAGCTAACTTCCATTTCTTTTATCTAATGGAATCAACTTATAAACTCATTTATAAGCATTCTATTTTATCTATATCAAACTACAGTCATCAAATTTAACTCCTTGAATTTTGACTTTCTCAACGGGAGCACAAAATATAATACTTGTGTGACCCTCAATGGTTCAGAGATGGAGCTAGACGTGGGTTCACATCTAAATGTGATTCATAATAACATGTATTCTTATTCGGACTTACCCTAATTAGCTTCACTCTTTTCATCAATACCTTGATCAAGAATGTCAGAACTCATTTCTTATTCCACCCATCGGATCATGGTAAGAGCGTCTAGTGGCAGCATCCCATGATCCCATAGGTATTGATGATATTTCTTGCAAGAACCTTAAGTTATATTTAACGTACAATATGATCACTTCAACAAATATAACATGATATAATCTGCAACCATTGATATATCAAGAGTTGCATATGAATTCGATAACGATGTGATGAATCTTTGAATACTAATTATAAGATGGTATGTGTACATAAGAAAACACATTTCCCTAAAACACATTCTTGCTCTGGCCAAATTGTAAGGTCTAAAAAATTCGAGCTATGTAACCTGACTGCATGCAATCTAGGGTTTCACTAAAATATGTGCTTAATTATTTCAAAACATTAAATGCATGATTATTGCATGGCTATGTGTTTTATTTCATGGTTTATTAAAGTTTCACGTATTAGAGCTTTTAATAGTATTTCGCGTTAGAACGAAGAACGGAGGCCGGAGATAATTAAGGAAAAATATTTTTAGCAAATAATTATTTTAAAATATTTAATATATGGTGTAATTACGTGAGATTTTCGAAAATGAGCCTAGATGGGGTATTTTTACTCGCTAAGTCATATATATTTTAAACCGGTACGCAAATTTTAGCAAGTCGGTGGACTTTTTAAGGGTTCGGGCAATACTTTCAAAAAAGTACCTAAACGAAATATTTTTTGAGAGTTTTATTGGGTTTAATGAGATTATTTTATTGTTTAATGGGCCCAAAATCATTTTAATACCTTTATTTTTAATTAAGAGCCCATTAGCACTTAATTTATGGACTTAACCCTACAATTAAAACCCTAAACCTACTTCTACACCTTCGGCTGCCCCTCCTCTTATTTCTAACTGCCATGTTCTAAATATTACAGCAGCTTTTCTCCCTAGTTCTCAAGCTTCTTTCAAAGAACTCGTTCTCTGCCTCTCTTGTGCAAGTTCTACACGAACATCTATAAGGTTTCGAGCGTATAAACGCAAAGGCACGCCTAAAATCTCTTTTTTCTCATCATTCATATCATTATATGCTGATTTGTGTGTTTATGCATGAGAAATTCTTTGATCTTTTTTGTTATATCGTTTTTGCATAGTTTTGTCACGAAATATGCATACACTTTACATGTACTCACGTTTCTCTATGACTTTCGTGCAAAGGGCTGCTAGAACTAAGTTTTTAAAGGACGTACAAGCGGTGGTACTTGGCGTCAAGGTGCTGGAGTTGAGATTTGGTCGGGCTTGGGTGAGGGCCGATCGGATCTCTTGAGGGGCTAGGGTTTATGGTTGAGCGGGTGAAGCAAAATGGAAGGCACGACCATGAAGGACTGAACCAGGTCATGGTGCAAACCTTAGTGGGTCCAAACCATGGTCTAGAGAGGTCCATGCAAGGTTGGTCTTTGGTAGAAGGTAGATCGAAAGGGGAATACATGGTTAGGGCTCAGTTTTGGTGGCATTCAGGTAAACTTGCACAACACCGTACATCGGGCTGAGAGCAGTGGCTAGGTTGGTCCGTAGCACAACACCGTACATCGGGCTGAGAGCAGTGGCTGAATTCAAATAAAGAAAATGAACACGTATACGCTGATATGATGAGATATGTTATGGACATGTTATGCTTTGACACGCTATGTTTAAGTTCATGTTTTTAAGATCATGAAATGTATGTTAATTACAGTACTTTTCACTGTTACTAGTTATGTATATGTACTTATTATGACGGTTCAGGTGTGTTGAGTCTTTAGACTCACTAGGTTTGAATGATGTAGGTAAGCATATCAATGAGGAAATTGGAGGCGCCGAAGACTGAGTAGGGAGAGCTGGATGTGCGTACGCTAACCCGAGGACCATACTTTTCCGCATTATACGTTTATGAGTTAGGAGTACAAATGGATATTTTTATGCATTTCTATCTTTTATTTGTTGATGGCTTGACAGAACTTTTCATGTTATCTATTTGAATTCTTTTAAACTACAATATTTTTACCCAATTTTTGAGTACTTTTTAAAATGTGTGATTGTCAACAGTTATTGCATGCATGCATTTAAATGTATTTTTTGAAAATAAGTTACAAAAAAAAATTCTAGTATTAGTTTAGTAGTTGATGTTTCAGTTGGTGTCAGAGCAAGGGTCCTGTAAAGGGTTGTGCCACCGCCAGCTTCAACAGCTCAGTCGTCAAGCCTCAAGTATGTAAGTTTGCATGTTTTAAATGTTTTGATTGGTTTAATACTATCACCAGCATATTTACCTGATATATGTTTTACAGTGATTTACAGTATATGTTTACCTGATTACATGATTTAAGGATTAAATGTTTTGAAAACTAGATTAAATTGCATGATGAGTTACGTTCAGAATTTGGACTGTATTCAGAACTATGCCTTCCAGACGCACCCCTATTACTGATAGGCAGGATGGTAATCCTAGAGAAGATAGAGACTTTCCACCACCACCGCCAGGAGACGTAGTTACCCGAGTCCTCGAGGGTATTGCGAGATTGATGGAGCAGGCGCAGCAGGCTCCGAGACTCAGACCGATACTTATGAGCAGTTCAGGCGGCTCAGTCCGAAGGAGATCCGGGGTACTACTTACCTGTTCTTAGCAGAGGGTTGGATATGGTCACTAGAGCTGCACTTCCAGTACTTGGATATGAGGGATGGTGACAGGGTCAGGTGCGTCACATACATGTTGAGGGATGATGCATCCTTTTGGTGGGAAGGAGCCGCTCACGGGGCGGATTTGGCTACCCTTACTTGGAATCAGTTCAAAGACATATTCTACAACAAGTACTTTCCAGCAGATGTCAGGGGATGCCTGACGAGAGAGTTTATGAGTATCCGACAGAGAGATCTATCTGTGGCTGAGTTTATCCGGAGGTTTAATAGAGGCTGTCACTTTGTGCCCCTTATAGCAAGAGATGCGGCAGAGAAGTTGAGGCATTTATGGATGGCCTCAGACCCACTGTTGGCGGAGACGTTATGCTGATCCACTATCGGCTATCTATGATGCTGCCACTGCCTGTGCTTTTCAGGTAGAACAGTCCCTCAGAGATATTGACACCAAGATGAAGTGGAAGAGGCATCAGGCCCAGCAGAGCTCGCAGCCACAGAAGAAACAGTCCACCGGGCCACCCAGACATCAGGGGCAACAGGAGCCCCGAGGACAGTTCAAGAAGCCCGGATAACAGAGACCACCTCAGGCTCCAGGAGCTCATAAGTCGGAGGAGAGTCAGCCTTGCAAACAGTGCAACCGGTTCCACTATGCCAAGTGTATATGGGGGACCTTCAAGTGCTTTATATGCAAGGAAGAGGGCCACAAAGTAGCTGATTGCCCTAGGAACAAGGGCTCCACTACTAGCAGGGCTTATGTGATGAATGTCGAGGAGGCGGAGGTTGAGCCAGACTCGACACTGATCACCGATAACCCTTATGTTTAAAATTTTTATTTATCTCCTCGATTGCGTGAGATATTATGTTGTTTGTTGGAATTATTTTTGGGATTGAGAACTTAGAATAAAATAGGTTGAATTTTCTAATGGGTGGACTTAATGGTTGAATTTATTTAGTTAAGAGCTTTAAAGACCCAAAATGCAACAATCGAAATTACAGGGACCTAATGGCAGAATTCGAAAGTTGA
This sequence comes from Primulina huaijiensis, assembly GCF_012295235.1. Lineage (NCBI taxonomy): Eukaryota > Viridiplantae > Streptophyta > Magnoliopsida > Lamiales > Gesneriaceae > Primulina > Primulina huaijiensis. Next base: position 17,615,243 of record NC_133312.1, read on the forward strand.
GGGGATGTTTCACATTTTTTGAAATTTTGGGATCAAATGAATAATTTTCGAAATTTTATAGCCTAAATTGAGTATATTCGAATTTTTATGGGGGCTAAAATGAAATTTTATAAAAACGAGGGACTAAATTTAAGAAAATTCAAAACTTTAGGGGTGAATTGCAATTTTTGAAAATTTCTAAGGGCAAATTTTGTAATTTTCTAAGGACTTCTAGGACTAAATTGGAGATTTTCGAACATTTTGGGCTAATCAATGATAGAAAATCTCTTAAGTTTCAACACGATAAGATTTGATGGTATGTTTTGTCGCAGGAAGAATATATATTTCAGGTGTAGCCACGTATGCATTGTTAGATTCCGTAGCTACACGCTCACTTATATTCGAGTCATTTGTCAAGCGACTAAGAATCATACCAGGCGCTATGAATTTGAAATTCAGAGTTTCGATTCCGTCCGGAAGTCAGATGTTTACCTCGTAGATAGTGAAGATATTGGAGCTTCGGTTACAGAAAAATACGGTGCAGGCAGATTTGATTGGGATACCATTTCCCGAGTTCGACATTATGCTAGGTATGGACTGGCTTTCTTCGAACGGAGCTTCCATAGATTTTCGGCGGAGGTCAGTATCTGTCCGACCGCCCAGCGGTAAGCCATTTATTTTTTAGGCAGCCAGACACCAACAGATGCCGCACGTCATTTCTTGCATCTGTGCGAGGAAGCTTATGAGTAGAGGCTGCCAAGAATTTTTGGACAGTATTGTGACAGTGACCGAGCCACTCAGCCAAAGCCTAAAAGATGTCGAGGTGGTCAGGGATTTTCTCAACTTTTTCCCGGATGATGTTTCAAGCATTCCACCAGACAGAGAGGTTGAATTTTCTATCGAGCTGATGCCAGATACAGTGCCGATTTCTAAGGCACCCTATCGTCTAGCACCTGCAGGATGAAGAAGCTGAAGGATCAGATACAGGACTTGTCAGACAAGGGTTTAATCTGCTCGAGATTTTCTCCATGGGGCGCACTGGTACTGTTTGTAAAGAAGGAGGACGGCAGCATGCGACTCTGCATTGATTACAGGGAACTAAACAAGGTCACAGTCAAGAACAAGTATCCTCTGCCTAGGATTGAAGATCTATTTGATCAGCTTCAAGAAACATCAGTGTTTTCAAAGATAAATTTCCGGTCCGGATACCACCATTTGAAGGTGATTACAGGGAACTGGACCCTTGTAGCCCCGCAGCACTGGTGCACGTCGCAGCGCTACACCGCCAGCGCTTTGGCGCTAGTCCAATATATGAGGGGCATTAGTTTTAACGCTATTGTCTCGTTTGGGTATTGATACGTCGTTATGACCGAGTTTAGTGAGGGTTAGATTGGGTCATAAGAGGCTTGATTAGGAGTCTTTGAAATATGGTTTAAGCTTGGTTGGCTTCGGGTCGAAATTTCGAGGTCCATGAGTAAAATGGTCAATTTGGATTTCCAGAGACAAAATGGTCATTTTGCACTCGGGTCGGGTTAGCGGTACAAGCAGTGCCTTGATCACAAAATTATATGTTTTACATATATATGTTATCATCAACATGACTTTTTATGGAACTACGAAAAATATGTTGCATGCTTGATTTTAAGGAAATTTACGTACATGCATGATTTTTATAAGTGATGAATATGATGATATGTTTTGAAGGATGAGAGTTGGTTGTAACTAATACGAACACGAACATATAAGGCCAAGGCTCAGTGGATGGGTAATACTGTCGCTGATGTCATAGCCACGGGTACCGCGGTTATGCGTAGATGGATCCATCGACTAGAGCTGATACGAAAGTCACAACTAATGATATGAATTCAAATAAAGAAAATGGACACGTATACGCTAATATGATGAGATATGTTATGAAAACTTTATGCTTTGACATGCTATGTTTAAGTTCATGTTTTTAAGATCATGAAATATATGTTAATGAGAGTATTTTTCACTGTTGCATGTTATGTATATGTACTTGTTATGACGGTTCAGGTGTGTTGAGTTTTTAGACTCACTAGGTGTGAATGATGCAGGTAAGCATTTTGATGAGAAGACTGGAGGCGCCGAAGACTAATTAGGCAGAGCTGGATGTGCGCACGCTAACCCAAGGAACATATTTTTCTGTATTATACATTTATGAGTTAGGAGTAAAAAATGGATATTTTTATACATTTCTATCTTTTACATGTTGATGGCTTGACTGGACTTAACATGTTATCTATTTGAATCTTTTAAACTGCAATATTTTTATCCAGTAGTTGGGTACTTTTTAAAATGTGTGATTGTCAACAGTTACTACATGCATGTATTTAAATGTATTTTTCGAAATTAAGTTGCAAAAAAAATATTATAATAGTATTTTAGTAATAGACGTTTCACAAATACTCCTTTCACTATTAACTCATCGCATCATATATGATATTTTCAGTCGTAGATAAACAGTGAATACTCGATTTCAATGCATTTGTTCCTATATATTTCGAAACTACACCCAACTTCACCACCCGATAACCCTCAATGAAGTCGATAAATGGATCAAAGTATATGCTAGTACATGGAGCATCTACATTGTCTCGGTCAAAGTACTAATTGTGTACAACCACAACCATGGACTATTCCACTCGTTAAGTTAGAACCATCTGGACAGTCCGAAGGAGGGTTGTTCAATGCTTCATCATATGATCACCTATCTGTACGAATAAACATCTCCATGCAGTTACCAATGAAACATAGTGTTTACATTACAGATGCTAGTCTTGAACTCAAGCGACCTTTATCCTTATTTTAGGTGGTTGATTCGACTAGTAACATGTTTAGAATATATGGTACATTTCCTAATGAGTTTCATAATTTTACATTGCGAGGCAGATCTTATGGTATCTTTTATACATTCAAAGACTTTATTTATACAGCTTTTATGTGCATAGAGATAAAGAAAATGTCATAAATAGATAAAATTTTAAAATATTATTAAAATAAAGATCGTTTTCCATTAGAGTCAATAAAATTTTAGCCACAAGTTGGCTCGCTAGACACCTTACTCTAACAATTGCCTCACGGGCACAAGCACACCCGCTCGAACCTTGGGTCCTCATCACCAGACCCAGCTGCCTATGCATCCTCCCAGCCATTCTCCTACCTCAATACCAGAGGACCCGAAGACGAGAGGTCAAACAAACCACGACATCACCTACACCCCCTGTGGCTAACTTTGACTACCTCAATCTAGTTTAGGTCTTGTGGGTCCCAAACACTTTCTCAAGATATCAGTGATCTTATACAACAGAGTCGGAGTTATGATAGAACGAACATAAATTGCATCCTATTTCAAAAAATGAACATAGTATTCAAGCTCTTGTTTGATCAAATAAGGATCTCGAGTTTAATATTGACTCGGGTTAATTTTCTAATAAATTGAGCACGAGGTGATCTAGAAGCTCAATTTTATCGAGATTAAATCAAGTTCAAGTTCAAGTTCAAGTTCGATTATTAAAAACTTTACCCTTTAATTGTCACAAAATTAACTATTAATCAAAAACCTAATTTTAACCAAATTAGAAGACGATTTTTAAAATTTTTCCTAAATTCCTTGAAAAGTATAGAACATATTGGAACAATATAACCTCGACTCAATCTCTAAGTCCATACCCGACTGTGAAATATATTCTACAATGGTCAAGTGATAATGTACCGATTGGGACATATCAACTACTGAAATTTTCAATATTATTGAAATTATTAGTGATAAGATATAAATCGGATGGGAACATTGTATGCTCGTCAGTTGAAGCCTTGGTTAATTTAAATCAGATATCGAAGTTGAAATTTCGCATTAAGTTAATTGTTGCCTTTTGTTAAAATAAATAAATAATTATCTAACTATTATATATATTATAAATTTTTTGAAATTATACCATTTAAATTTGTTCATATAATGAAAATCGAAAATTTCAAATGACAATTTTCATTGATCTATTTTTTGCAGCTGTCTGTTTTGTGAAATTCTTCACCAATTCACAAAACAAACAGTTTCACTTTCCTCACTTAATTACCATTTAAGCTAACTTCTACAATTTCCAATACGTGTTATATGCAAATTTTTTTATCTCCATCAAACTACAGTCTCCAAATTCAACTCCTTGAACTTGACTATTCGATGAGAACACAAAATAGGATACTTATGTGACACTCAATGCTTTAGGGATACAGCTGGCCGTAGGGTCACAATTTCATGTGATTGAGAATAACATTTATTCTTATCTGATCTTATCCTAATTAATCTATTTCTTTTCATCAACCTTTTAATCAAAAATGTCAGAAATCAAGCATGATCGCACTCATCGGATAATGTACGAATGACTAGTAGCATTGCCCATCATCCCCTAGGTATTTTTGATAGTGTCTGCAAGAACCTTAAGTTATAGTTAGCGTACAGTACGGTTCTTTCAACTTATATATCCCGATCGAATCATCAATCATTTAGTATATCGAGAGTTACTAATGAATTCGATAACGATTAGATCTATCTTTAAGTAATAACAATGACATGGTATGTGCAACTGAGGAAACATCTTACCAAAATTCATATGTCTTACTCTGACCAGAGATTCCTTGCACTGTTAACTCACATAAGATAGATATCTTCACCTGTAGGCAAGCGGTGAATTTCTGACTACAATGCATTGGTTCCTATGTATTTCAAAACTACACTCAACCTCGTCATATGATGACCCACAATGAAATCGGTTAACGAGTCAAAGATTATTGCTAGTACACAGAGCATCCATGTTGTCCCGAATAAAAAGACAAATAATATACAATCATAATTGGGGACTTTTTCTGAAACGTCTACTACTCGTTTTCTTTAAAATATAATAGAGATTTTTTCCTTCTTTTCTTAAAATACTTTCGGCCGAACATACTTGCATATATTTGAAAATCTAAAACGTAGTGTAAAACATAAAATCGTAGGATGTCAAAAAAACCTAAAACTTTCAAAATAAAGTATAAGCATCTTAATTCCTCTCAAAAGCATCAAAAGTCATAAACGTCGTAAAATCTTTAAAATCATGCTAATGCAGAAAAACTAGTAAATCTCATCTGGTTATGTGCACCATCAGTCCAGCTAGTTCAATCATCAAATCCTCCCATGTCATCATAAAAATTGTGCTCACCTACATCATTCGCACCTAGTGAGTCTATTGACTCAGCAAACCTTAACCGTTATAAAAAGTAATGCATATACATTCACAAGCAACAGTGAAAATACTTTTAATGAAAAATAGCTTTTCATGAACATGCATACTTTAACCCTTTTTCCTTTCATCTTATCTTTTTCCTTTCATCATAAACATTTACATATACATTTCCTTTAAGTTGAATTCCGTTCATTAATTGTAACCATCCTTTCATCATTCGGTCGATTGATAAATCTCAGCTGTAACCATGGTACAAGGCGGCAAGGCAACATTAACCATTTTTCTGTTATGTGCCTAAGCCTATAGTCGGCGGGGACATTCGTCACACTCTCACCCGTCAATTGAGCATTGGCCTTACATATTATTATATCCTATCGATGGAAATTCTATTGCCGGGTTCTCTCTGGATCTTTCTTCCATAAATCCCCCAAGAATTCCCAATTCCTTACCGTCACAATTAAATCACTTCTTTCAAAACATTTTTCCTCGTTTCCATCAATTTATAAAAATACATGCAATAATATCATTTTCTTTGAAACCAAGCATACAACACATCTTTTAGCATTTATCGTTTTGCATCATAAAATTTCATAATCTTTGAAAATAAACATTTTAACATTCAAACTTAACATAACACATTAAAATAACACCTTAAATACACTCATAAACATTTCTTGCTCATAAACTTAATCTTCTTGGCTAATTTACCAATTTGTATTACAACTCCAACCTACGTCCCGGTTTTAACCCGAATCGACTCGAAATATAACCAAACTTGAACCATATCTTATTAACACCTAACCATACCCTCTGCAACCTAATTAAAGCCATTTAAAACCCTTAATGATGTCTAGAACCTTGCTGGAAAATTCTACACAATTTACTAAACTCTAGCCTCAACCAAACGACATGTCCCTCGACCCTAGCCCTTAACCATCATGTCCAGACCATAGCTGATCCTGCTGCGACCATAAACAAACCCCTTAGACCCTTTCTAGACCATCCCTACAGCCCATGCAAGCACTGCCCTCAACCCGTGCCCTACAACCCTTGCGTTCATGATGCGCGACCCCATCCTTACAACTACAGCCCTTCTCCTTGCACCAGCACCCCTCTAGGACCATCATAAAACCCACTTATGATTTCTGGAAGCAGCCCCTAACCAACACATGAGCAGCCCTGTAACGTCCCGAAAATTTAAAAATCCACGCGAACCACATGCATGCAATTATTAAATTCTTTTGTATTTTAATTAAATGTTTTAATTGCATTAATTAATTATGTTGTGCATATTTACATGTTTAAAATATATTTTTCTACATGATTGCATTAAAATATATTTTTAAAGATTATTCAAGGGAAGATCGAGGAACGGGGACCGAAGGCTGAAAACCGTAAAATGTTTATATTAAATAATTGTTTTTAATTATTTAAAATATGAGTGTTACTTTTTAGTATTTTTGAAAATATGAGGTTCTGAGGTGAGTTTATACGCCGGGACGTAAATTTTATCGGTGTTGGATTTTCAAATAAAATACGAGCTTTCGGACAACCCGGCTAATAAATTCACAAATCTATTTAAACAAAAACTTTGTAATTATTTTTATCCTAAGTAGGACTATTGGGCCTAATTTTGAAGCTTAAAAGGCCTAAAGCCTATTTAGTTGTTTAATTAGTATTTAAAGTATTTATTAAAAAAAAAAAAAAAACCTACACAATTCAAGTAAACTCTCGGCCACTCAATTTGTAAAAAAGAAAACTCTTCCCCCACCCCCAATACACGACGCCCACACACTCAAATATTGAAGGAAAATTTGTGATAGCTTCAAAGGAAACCGCCTAGCATTCGTCTCCTCGTTCTGTTCTTCGTCGTCAACGTATATTCGAGCGTAATCTACGCAAAGGCANCTAATTTTGAAGCTTAAAAGGCCTAAAGCCTATTTAGTTGTTTAATTAGTATTTAAAGTATTTATTAAAAAAAAAAACCTACACAATTCAAGTAAACTCTCGGCCACTCAATTTGTAAAAAAGAAAACTCTTCCCCCACCCCCAATACACGACGCCCACACACTCAAATATTGAAGGAAAATTTGTGATAGCTTCAAAGGAAACCGCCTAGCATTCGTCTCCTCGTTCCGTTCTTCGTCGTCAACGTATATTCGAGCGTAATCTACGCAAAGGCACACCCTAATCTCCTTTTCTCATCCATCATATCATATTATTGTTTTAAATATTGAATGCATGAAGATCACAAGGAAACCCTTTGGAATTTTCGGTTTTTAGCACATATATGTTGTAAACTCATGACTTTGTATTCCATAACTCGTTCTATGCATGTAAGGGGCTGCCATGACGTTAGGTTATGATCTAGAGTTGCTTTTACATGAGTTTAAAAAGGACCCAAACACTCCAAGCCGCTGCACCGTAAGCATCACACGGGAATAATCGATTTTTGTGCTGTCATGGGGTCATGGGTTCGGTTTCTGTGGTCCAGGGGTTGGGGCATGGTTGGCTCATTCCAAGGGCTATCCAAGGTCTTGAGTGAGTCAGGGAGGGAGTCCTAGCCAGGCTAGG